>NC_056593.1:11789788-11859246 GCF_018340385.1 Cyprinus carpio | reverse complement strand
TACCATCCAGCAGATGATAGATCATTTCCACTGGCCAGGACTGGATGTAGAGGTGAAATGTTTCTGTCAAAGCTGCCCAACCTGCCAGCGTACGTCCCCGCTCTGTCCTCCCCCCAGCCCCTTAATACCGTTGCCTACTATTGAGGTGCCCTTTGAGCAGATCGGGATGGATCTGGTGAGACCCCTGCCAAAGTCGGCCAGGGGCCACAAAAAACATCCTCGTCATAGATGACTATGCCACCTGATACCCGGAGGCTTTACTCCTTCGAAAGGCGACAGCTAAGAACATCGCAGAGAAGTTGTTTTAACTGTGCAGCTGTGTCAGCATCCCCAAGGAGATCCTGACTGACCAGGAAACCCCCTTCATGTCCTGGCTCATGGCTGACCACCTGCTATTGCAGGTGAATCAACTATAGACATCTGTCTATCATCCCCTAGATGGACGGCTTGGTGGAAAGGTTCAACAAGACTCTTAAACAGATGCCCACCCAAGAAAGGGAATTCCAGCCTGGGGATCGTGTCATGGTCTTGGTCCCCGTCACCGCATCAAAGTTCCTTGCCACCTGGCAGGGTCCCTACACTGTCAATGAATGTGTGGGGCCATTCAGTTACCAAGTCAGACAACCGGGAAGAAGGAAGGCGGAGCAGATCTACCATATTAACATCCTTAAAAAGTGGACTGCGCATCTAGCAGCTTGCTGCCTTTACCCAAAACCAGCCTTCCATTGTGTATGTGGACCCACAGCTGTCCGGGGCACATAAGAAACAACTGGAGACCCTGGTCAGTCAGTTTTCAGATGTGTTCAGTGAGACCCCAGGGTGAACTTCAGTGATTCAGCACAAAATTCGCACCCCGCCTGGCATTGTCGTGCTGCAGGGGGCTTATTGGATTCAGGGGGATCTTCAGTTGTTTATAGTGGAGTTAGTCCAGAAGATATTAAAGTTGGGAGTAGGGATATGCCATTATCACATTTTCATGTTGCGATTAATTGCTAATGCTTTTGCTTTGCTAATGGCTACGGTGACCTCGGAATAAGAGAGAAACAGACTAATATTAGCGTAGATGCCATTCTTCTAACGATGTAGCAAGTACATCGGGTGTTATGGGAAGTGTTCCCGGTTCCGGTTTACCTAATTAATGCAGCCTAAATAATCCTTTAACGGATTTAGATATTAGCAGCATATTAGTGTGTTATGTGTAAACCAGGTTAAAGAGATAGGTCTAGATTTAAACTGCAAAAATGTGTCTGCCTCCCGAACAATGTTAGGTAGGTTATTCCAGAGTTTTAGCGCTAAATAGGAAAAGGATCTGCCGCCCACAGTTGACTTTGATATTCTAGGTATTATCAAATTGCCAGAGTTTTGAGAAGGCAGCGGACGTGGAGGACTATAATGTAACAAGAGCTTGTTCAAATACTGAGGTGCTAAACCATTCAGGGGTTTATAAGTAATAAGCAAGATTTTAAAATCTATACGATGTTTGATAGGGAGCCAGTGCAGTGTTTACAGGACAGAGAGAGAGAGAAAGAGAGAGATGCTCTGTCTCTTTCTACAAACAATGAAGCTGAGTTTAGTTACTTAAAAACAGCGATTTTACCCCCCTCCTTGCTGAGAAATATAATGTAGGGATTCAGTATCATTAATAAAAGTCACATGACAGCGCTGACAACAAGTTTATGAGTTTCTGAATGTTACTTTTTGCACAGCACGATCTCAGATCTGTGTGCCAGTGGTGTGTGTGCGCGCACATCAATTAATGCAGCGCATTGATATAGAACAGTGATTAAACTGAACAGTTTTAATGCATTGGCCTTGTCACACACACACATACACATACAGTGATATTCAATACAAATGTTCCTGTGCTCAGTGGTAGAGCATTGCGTTAGTAGCACACAGGGTGGTGAGTTTGATTCCCAGAAAACACACATGGTTAAAAAAAAATGTGTATCCTGAATGCATTGTAAGTCACTTTGGATGAAAGTATCTGCCAAATGTGTAAACGTAAATACGGTCACACTTTTTTTTTATTCAAGAAACTATAGGAAGGTTTTGGTGATGCATTGATCCAAGAAATGTATGTATGATGTAACAGTTTGTGTCTTTGATTACATTTAACTTGAAATGTTCACACTTTCAAGTGGATATGATCTCATTAACCATTTGGGCACATGACATAGTACTATGTGGCATAGTTAAAAATGCAACTTCCTGGTAAGAAAGGACATTAATGCAAAGCTAAAGAGGAGAGTGTCTCTGAGTGTCTTTGAAGAAGTGTTTGAACCTTTGGATATGTCAAGATTTTTTGCTCTAGGATCCTTAGTTTTGATCCTATGCTTGGTCTTATGTAAGTACAAAAATGTAACTTAAAAAAAAGAGATTTAGATTTTTTTTATTATTATTATTATTATTTATTTATTTTACAGATTAATTTGTGACTGTGTGTTTGTATGCTTGTATGTATGTATGAGGAGTATATATAATTTATTCATATTTGGTCCAGTTTCTGTGTTTTCATTGTTTAACAAGAAGATGGGGAATTCTCTTTAGATGGCCATAATGATAAGTTGTTGCTTTGTAGAGCATGTTAGTGAATTCAGAGCTTGTGAAATATTGCAAAAGAGTGTTTGACTTAAGACATAATGTGATTTTTTTTTAAAGGTTCTGTGTCGAACACTTGTAAGAGTACTAATTAAAGTTTGTATTATTAACAAAAAAAAAAAAGAAAAAAAAAGTCAAAGAATGGAAAACCATCATGTAAAACATATATTCTACTTGTATTTTAACTGACTAAAAAAATTGAAGATAATTGAGATTTTTATAAATTAATTATATTTGGTAACTTTTTCAACATTTGCTGCCCGTATTGTTGACATTTTTTGTGTTGTTATTGTTTTGGTGCAAATTCAAATGTCATTTAATATGGTAATACTAATGCAATAGTTAATACATTTGAGACTGACTTCAATACTTCTAACTTTTATCATGCAAGACATCGGCTTCATCAAAATAGCTTTAATTTGAAAGTGCACAACTTGCTAGAAGAAAGCTTCTTGGGTCATTTGAATAAGTTTGTATTTTTATTGTATTTGTTGTTTCCTGTACTGGGCTACTTAAAATTAACTTGTTTATAACCACAAGCCCCTCACCCACACTCACTTCTAACCCCGACACAAACCCAGAAAAAAAGTTTTGACATGCTCTTTTGCAGCAGTCAGTTTTTTTTTTTTTTTTTTTTTGGACGGATAAAGCATCAGTTTCATTAACATTTTACAATAACATTCCATTAAATAAATTATTATTTTATTATTATTTTAATTAATAATTAAATTAATTAACATATTGGTTAATGCATTAACTGACTTTAACAATGAGCATTACATTTCTTGGTACTTTTCTTCATGCATCTAGGTTCATCTTAATAAAAGATTATCAGTTCATGTTAGCTCAGGTCCATTAAATAATATTACCAATAATATTATTTAACAGTAATATTAATATTATAAAATCTAAGTTTTATTCTAACAGTGTTTTAGAAATGTTGAAATGAACATTAAATAAGATTAATAAAAGCTTTAGAAGTATTTCATTGTTAGTTTATGTTAATGGAATGTAGTTAACTAATATTAACAAATGAAATCTTATTGTAAAGTGTTACCTCACAGTATTTTTGAGGACCAAATGTAATACAACTGATGTGCTACCAGTGAATTTTTTTTCTTCTTTTTTTAGATTTAGGGTAAGGGCACAGTAAATACAGCATGTACAGTATAAAAATCATTACGTGTACAGAATGCCCCTATAAAACATGGAAAGTGTGTGTGTGTGTGTGTGTGTGTGTGTGTGTGTGTGTGTGTATGTGTGTGTGTAAAAAAAAAATAGCAATTTCTGTCATTTAGTTTTGCTGCTTTTGGTTTGTTAATCCTGTAGAAAATGTGTTAACCTTAACTTGCTCTACTTGTCTTTATAATCATTTGTGAAATTTTCTAGCAATTTCTGAGTGTAAATTGTTTCTACACAATTTTTTCTATTTATTTTTTTCCCTCAGACCATCCAGTTTTAGATCACAAATTTCAATAAATTCCATAAGTATTCTGTAAATTCCCTATATCCTATATATTTTCTTAACATTTTAGTATATGTTTCAAACGCAGTGCTGTTGTAGTGAAAATTAAGATTGGGTTTTATATTTCTACCTTTCATCATGTAAAACATTGGCTTCATCAAAGGAGTTGAAAGTGTACGACTTGCTAGAAGACACTTTGGTCTGTTGCATGAGTTTGTAGTTTTAGTGTGTTTGTAGTTAAATCTTATACTGGACCATCTAAACTGAACTTGCTTTTCCCTTCAGTCACAGGCCCCTTACCCTCACACACTGAAAAAGACAACAAAACAGAGACAGGTAATAGTTCTGCAACAGTCTGTGAAGGATAGGACAGTGATAAGGATGTATGAGATGATGAAAAGGAGAAATCTTATTCATATCTAGTTTAAAACACATTTGGAAAGTTTAGTTGTAGACATACCATTTTCTACAAAAAAGTGAAGTGTTTTTCCAAACATATTTTGGAGATTTGGACATATTTTTGGACAGTTTATATGATATAAGTTTATATTACATTAGTTTTTATGAATAATTATGTAATTATGAAAAATAGTTCATGAATATTGAGCAGTTATTTAACTTTAACTTCTCATGTCTTTTATTGTTGACATTGAAGGTTGTGCACCCAATCAAACTTTATGGGGTATTTGACGAATACAAAATCTCAATTTCATAAACATTTTACAATGATGCCCCATTAATTAATGTTAGTCAATGCATTAACTAATATTAACTAACAATTAGCATTATATTTGTTACAGTTTTTGAAGTATTTCTGTTGTTTATTGCGACAGTAGTTCATGTTAACAAATTTACTGATATTAATAAAGGGTAAGTTTAAAAAAAAACATGTTATTTTAATATATATTTAGAACTTGTGGTTATTGCTGCATTTGGTTTGTTAATTCGATGGAAAATGTGTTGACTTTATGCATATAGACTGTTTTTGGATCCAGTTTAAACTATATAATTCTCAATCAGGTGACAATGCTGACCAATCCAACAACCCCACGCAACTCAATGCTCCCACCTCTGCCTCACCTACCACTAAAGGTAACCACGACAACACGCATCACCACAGCAGACACACACTCCAGCATTATACAGTATTTCTCTCCCACTCAGTCTGTCCCACTCATGACCTCTGACCTCCATCCTCCCATCATGCCACACTGTGAACTCTCCTTCAGTGCTGCGCTCATGAGCAGTGTTATACTTTTATAATGTTGCTAATCTTAATATATTAGAAGGTTTTTCCTATACAAATCTCATAATAACTTTTCTTCAGGCTGATGTCTTCACATGATAAATAGATATGGGTTACGCATATGGGGAGCAAAATAATATTAACCAAAACCAAGGCATTATTTTAGATGGTCGTTGCAAATAATACAAAAAGTGAATGGCATTTCATGTTGACTTTAAAGTCTGTAAGCGTAAGTCCTTTTAAAAAGACACTTTGGTCTGTTGTATGAGTTTGTAGTTTTAGTGTGTTTGTAGTTAAATCTTCTACTGGACCATCTAAACTGAACTTGCTTTTCCCTTCAGTCACAGACCCCTCACCCTCACACTCTGAAGAAGACAAAACAGCAGAAACAACAGCTAATAGTCTTTCAGCAGCTTGTGAATGATAGGACAGTGATAAGGATGTATGAGATGATGAAAAGGAGAAATCTTATTCATATCTAGTTTAAAACACATTTGGAAAGTTTAGTTGTAGACATACCATTTTCTACAAAAAAGTGAAGTGTTTTTCCAAACATATTTTGGAGATTTGGACATATTTTTGGACAGTTTATATGATATAAGTTTATATTAAATTAGTTTTTATGAATAATTATGTAATTATGAAAAATAGTTCATGAATATTGAGCAGTTATTTAACTTTAACTTCTCATGTCTTTTATTGTTGACATTGAAGGTCGTGCACCCAATCAAACTTTATGGGGTATTTGACGAATACAAAATCTCAATTTCATAAACATTTTACAATGATGCCCCATTAATTAATGTTAGTCAATGCATTAACTAATATTAACTAACAATTAGCATTATATTTGTTACAGTTTTTGAAGTATTTCAAACAATACAATATTTAGATGTATTTCTGTTGTTTATTGCTACAGTAGTTCATGTTAACAAATTAACTGATATTAATAAAGGGTAAGTTTTAAAAACATGTTATTTTAATATATATTTATAACTTTTTTTGTGGTTATTGCTGCATTTGGTTTGTTAATCCGATGGAAAATGTGTCGACTTTATGCATATATTCTGTTTTTGGATCCAGTTTAAACTATATAATTGTCAATCAGGTGACAATGCTGACCAATCCAACAACCCGATGCAACCCACTGCTCCCGCCACTGCCTCACCTGCCACTAAAGGTAACCATGACAACACGCATCACCACAGCAGACACACACTCCAGCATTATACAGTATCTCTCTCCCACTCAGTCTGTCCCACTCATGACCTCTGACCTCCATCCTCCCATCATGCCACACTGTGAACTCTCCTTCAGTGCTGCGCTCATGAGCAGTGTTATACTTTTATAATGTTTCTAATCTTAATATATTAGAAGGTTTTTCCTATACAAATCTCATAACTTTTCTTCAGGCTGATGTCTTCACATGATAAATAGATATGGGTCACGCATATGGGGAGCAAAATAATATTAACCAAAAGCCAAGGCATTATTTTAGATGGCCGTTGCAAATAATACAAAAAGTGAATGGCATTTCATGTTGACTTTAAAGTCTGTAAGCGTAAGTCTTTTTAAAAGAATATGTGACCCCTATCCTGTGAACAGATGCCAACATACACCATATTCCCACACGCATCCTAGTTTTAACCACACAGTCTGCATTAGAACCAGTAATGAAGCGCTTGGGTTACTTGTAGGTGAATATATGTAGCTCCTCTTCCAATAATCCGTCATATTTATTAGTTTCTGAAAACATTTGCATTATAGAAAAGTGTTTTTTATATAATCTATAACAAATGTCATTTTTATTGCATTTTTGGAAACTTCACAAATAGGTCTAGACAAAACAAATCAGTATCACATCACTGATTGGGATGTTACTTGAGAGTATTTATTGAAATAGCTTTATAGTAAAAAAAAAAATTTTTTTTTTTTTTTTTGCAGTATCCAGTAGTCACACTTAGAAAGTTTGGTTCTTTTATTTGATAGACATCTAAAATTATTATTAGTTTAAAACAGCACAAAACACTCCTGCACTCAATTTACAACAACACACCACACAGTCTTCACCTCAAACAGGTAATGAAGTGCCCAGATTACTTGTACATGAGTTAGTTTAAGATTTTATTATTATTATTATTATTATTATTATTATTATTATTGTTATTATTATTATTATTATTATTATTATTGTAATATTAGTTTTCTTGTATTCTCAAAATCCCATTTCTAAAAAATCTTAAACATAATTTCTCTTATATATATCTACACACAGTGCTGCGTAGTAACTGATTACATGTAATCTGGATTACATAATTAGATTCCCAAAATGTAGTACTTGTAATTAGATTATATTACATTTTAAAATACTCTGTTACTTTTTTATTGATTAGATGATTACAGATTATTCACACAAGACTTTGTCTCAGGAAAGTTTTTGTCTTTCAAACACTGTAAAATGCACAAAATCATGTGATTTAATTTTATTTATTTATTTATTTATTTTATTTTTTTGTCAGCCAAACCTTTTTCACCTAAAATATTTACTTGAAAACTTGAGGAAATTTTTGACATATTTGCATGTTCACGGTTATTTGATGTTAATTAATTGTCACATAACATGCTGGTAAACAAATATAATATTTTATGCTTTTTAGTAAGTGTTTTAGGTTTGTTGTTGTTTTAAAATTATTTATTTTAATTATATATATATATATATATATATATATATATATATATATATACAGTACAGACCAAAAGTTTGGAAACATTACTATTTTTAATGTTTTTGAAAGAAGTTTCTTCTGCTCATCAAGCCTGCATTTATTTGATCAAAAATACAGAAAAAAAACAGTAATATTGTGAAATATTATTACAACTTAAAATAATAGTTTTCTATTTGAATATACTTTTTAAAAAAATAATTTATTCCTGTGATGCAAAGCTGAATTTTCAGCATCATTACTCCAGCCTTCAGTGTCACATGTAACATCCAGTCTATCACATGATCATTTAGAAATCATTCTAATATTCTGATTTATTATGAGTGTTGGAAACAGTTCTGCTGTCTAATATATTTGATGAATAAAAGGTTAAAAAGACAACTGCATTTATTAAAAAAAAAAAAAAATTCTAATAATATATATTCTAATAATATATTTTCTTAACTATCACTTTTTATCAATTTAACACATCCTTGCTGAATAAAAGTATTGATTTTATTTAAAAAAAAGAAAGAAAAAAAAAATTACTGAACCCCAAATTACTGACCAGTAGTGTATATTGTTATTAAAAAAATATTTATATTTTAAAAACATAGCTTCTATTTTTTTTTTTTTTTTTTTTTTTACTTTTTATTCATCAAAGTATCCTAAAAAAGTATCACATGTTCTGAAAAAAAAATATTAAGCAGCAGAACTGTTTCCAACTTTGATAATGAATCATCATATTAGAATGATTTTCTAAAGGATCATGTGATAATGATCCTAAAAATTCAGCTTTGCATCACAGAAATAAATGATAATTTAAAGTATAATAAATTTAAAAACAATGATTTTAAATTGTAATAATATATCACAATATTACATTTTTTTCTGTATTTTTGATCAAATAAATGCAGGCTTGATGAGCAGAAGAAACTTCTTTCAAAAACATTAAAAATAGTAAAGTTTCCAAACTTTTGGTCTGTACTGTGTATATATATATATATATATATAATTTAACTGATCATTCACTTTTCATTTGCAGTTTCTTTACAGACACCAGTTTGGAAAACATAGACGTAATTAAAAGTTTAATGCACTTCATGATTTTAATAACAACGAATGGAATATATTTTCATCCTCTTTGTATTTTTTTGTCACTATGGTAAAATATTATCCTATATAAATCAATGGGATAAACGTGTTAGGTGAAAAGTAATCTAAAAGATCAGAAAGTAGTCTGATTATATCACATAAAATGTGTACTGTAATGGATACTAACTAATTTTTTTTTTCATCATTTTTATAATTTGAAAACAGTAACGGATTTCAATTTGTAAGTCATCTACCCACCAGTGTCTATACGTTCCTCTGCAATAGTGGTTTTCAACTATTGGATCCTATATCTGTTCTGAGAGAAGTCCCAATAATAAAAATAATTTAGCCACATAATCATGTATAAGAGCAGAGAAAACACCTCCTTTTGACACAAAAGCTATTCAGTCTATTGAGTCTCAAAAATACCTCAATGATTAAAAGTTCCATTGCATAATGTAATTCTGATGAAGGTAATTAATATGGTGTTTATCTCACACTTTCCACGGATGCAGGAACAATTGATGCAGGTAAGTGTTGCTCTGTTTCTGTTATGCTTTTCCTGATTAAACATATGGGTCATAAAATATATATCAGTGAAAACTTCAACTTCTTCATGCTGTCAATCCATCATTACAGTCCCTCAGTTCATTTTATTTATGGTTTAAATCAATCTTTAAATTCTGTATTATAGCCAGTGCTATATAATCAATCACAAGTAAAGATTTTCTAAAATGTCCTATTAAAATCGAATATTACAGTATTCTTGTAATTTAATATGGCTAATGCTAATACAGTACATTGTTGGCTGTTAAATATGAATGAATTAAAATCAGTTGTAAATCATTTAGATTTTAAAAATGTATTAATTTTTATATTGAAGTAATTAAAATCATATTTCATGTTTTTATTCATATCTCATTTTAAAAAAGGTAACACTTTAGTATAGGGACCAATTCTTCCTATTAACTCGTTGCTTATAAGCATGCATATTACTAGCATGCATATTACTAGCATAATTTGTTGTTTATTAGTGCTTATAAAGCACACATTAATGCCTTATGCTGCACAATCATATTTTAGATTCCCTAATGCACCCCATACCTAACGTAATTAACAACTTCCTTTCTGACAATTAATAAACAGCTAATTAGGAGTTTACTGAGGCAAAAGTCATAGTTAATAGTTAGTTAATAGTGTGAATTAGTCCCTTAACTGAAGTGTGACCAAAAAGGGCTTATAAGCTAAATATTTTGTTTGACAAAATACTCACCATCATATAAGGAGCACTTCTAATAAGAAATAAACTTATTAGACTTATGTGGCGATGGCACATGACGATTCCTTCAGAGAATGAGGGTTACCATACGTAACCGAGACGTTCTCTTTCAGTCGGTCACTCCCGACGTCATGTCGGATGACCGACGAATTGGGATCCTTAACAAAGGGCCACAGGTACTGCCACCTTCAGTGTCCCATGAAAGCCACCTGTGCCACTACTTTTTGGCGTAGGCCAGGGCTTACCACAAGAGGACCAGCTACTGCTGCTATGGCACTACCCACTCAGTACTACTGGATAACACTGGGAAAACACTTACGCTTGGAAGTGGAACCTGTTTATACATACGGATAAAAATAAAAAATATAGCCTGAATGCACTGTAAGTCGCTTTGGATAAAAGCGTCTGCTAAATGCAAAAAAAAAAAAAAAGTACCAATTCCACTTGGAACAGGGACACTGCGGAAGCCCCATCCTTCCCGAAGGAGGTTTCGGAGGCAAATACACAAATGAACATCCGGTTAGGTGCATATGGAAAATTGGAGGTAACCCTCTTGGAATGGCAGAAGTCTGCTGGGGAAACACGGGCTCTGAGGCCATACCGTGGACTTTACATGTATGGAATCCACTTAGGTCTCTACATATGGAACCCAGCCCTCTTCCGGTTCTCACAGATTCATAGAGAGAGGGCATGGCGCCGGATGCTACGCCATGTCTGGCTGCCGAGGGGACAGAGGAGCTCAACAGAGTCTACTGTATGGACTCTCTGGAGCAGTTATAGCAAGGTCACCTAGAACCCCCGTCCAGGGACATGACATGAAGTTTTCGAGAGGTCTGGATGTGGGTGCCATAGTGTCCCCTGTCTCTGAGTCAGTAGATCCTTCCTGACCTTGCACAGTGTCTGTGCAAGCAGGCTCACTGTTTGAAACACATATTTGCGAAGGCCCCACAGCCAGCTGTGTTCCACTTGTCCGTGCCGAGCATTCCCTTGAACAACTGGCAGTGAGAGGTTTCTGGAGAGGCATACAGGTCTACCTGAGCGGCTCCAAAACATCTCCAAATCAGTTGGACCGTCTGGGGATGGAGTTGCCATTCTCCCGGGAGCGCAGTTTGAGACAGCTCATCGGCTGCCCGGTTGAGCAGCTCCGGAATGTGAACAGCACGAAGCGACCTCAGATGCTTCTTACTCCAAAGGAGGAGGTGGCAGGTGAGTTGCAAAATGTGACGAGAGCACAGACCACCCTGTCGGATGATGTATGCCAGGGGTCAGCAACCTTTTTGGCATGATGTACCATTTTAAATTTTTCTGGTTTAACCACTGTGCCAACTCCCACCCCCCCCAATGCATTCTGTACAGTAC
The DNA here is from genome assembly GCF_018340385.1 of Cyprinus carpio. NCBI lineage: Eukaryota > Metazoa > Chordata > Actinopteri > Cypriniformes > Cyprinidae > Cyprinus > Cyprinus carpio. The sequence goes on along the minus strand of NC_056593.1, from coordinate 11,847,499 downwards.
AGTACATACACATTTTTTTTCAGAATATACAATAAAAAACAATAGGCCTATTTGATTTTCATGCAAATAGTTTCTGAGGATTTTTTTTTTTCATAAATTCTTTTTTAAACTTTTCAAAAGTTTCTTGAATAACAGATAAACAGTGTGACCATACTGAACACCACTGTATGTGTGTATGTGACAAGGACAATGCATTGAAACTGTTCAGTTTAATCACAGTTCTGTATTAATGTGCTGCTTTAATTGATGCACGCGCTCACACAAACCACTGGCACACAGAGATCTGATGTCGCGGTGTGCAAAAAAATAACATTCAGAAACTCATAAACTTGTTGTCAGCTCTGCCATGCTACTTTTATTAATCAACACTGAATCGCTACGTTATATGTCTCAGCAACGAGGGGTGTAAAATCGCTGTTTAAGTAAGTTAGCCTAACTAAACTCAGCTTCATTGTTTGTAGAGAGAGACAATTTACACATCTCTCTCTCTCTCAAAATGGCCATACTTGAGAAAAAAATTGAGTAGTTTGCTTCACTGGATATAGCTGTCAGTCATTTAACATTTCTAACGTAAAACGTATCATTAAAAATATACTAATATTACAAACCCAATTCGAAAAAAGTTGGGACACTGTACAAATTGTGAGGAAAAAGGAACAAAAAAAGGAATGGAATAATTTACAAATCTCATTAACTTATATTTTATTCACAATAGAATATCGATAACATATCAAATGTTGAAAGTGAGACATTTTGAAATGTCATGTCAAATATTGGCTCATTTTTGGATTTCATGAGAGCTAAATATCCCAAAAAAGTTGGGACAGGTAGCAATAAGAGGCCAGAAAAGTTAATGTACATATAAGGAACAGCTGGAGGACCATTTTGCAACTTGTTAGGTCAACAGGCAACATGATTGGGTATAAAAAGAGCCTCTCAGAGTGGCAGTGTCTCTCAGAAGTCAAGATGGGCAGAGGATCACCAATTCCCCCAATGCTACAGCGAAAAATAGTGGAGCAATATTGGAAAGGAGTTTCTCAGAGAAAAATTGCAAAGAGTTTGAAGTTATCATCATCTACAGTGCATAATATCATCCATAGATTCAGAGAATCTGGAACAATCTCTGTGCGTAAGGCTCAAGGCCGGAAAACCATACTGGATGCCCATGATCTTCGGGCCCTTAGATGGCACTGCATCACATACAGGAATGCTACTGTAATGGAAATCACATCATGGGCTCAGGAATACTTCCAGAAAACATTGTTGGTGAACACAATCCACCGTGCCATTCACCGTTGCCGGCTAAAACTCTATACAGTAGGTCAAAAAAGAAGTAATATCTTAAACATGACCCAGAAGCGCAGGCATTTTCTCTGGGCTGAGGCTCATTTAAAATGGACTGTGGCAAAGTGGAAAACTGTTCTGTGGTCAGACGAATCAAAATTTGAAGTTCTTTTTGGAAAACTGGGACGGCATGTCATCCGGACTAAAGAGGACAGGGACAACCCAAGTTGTTATTAGCGCTCAGTTCAGAAGCCTGCATCTCTGTTGGTATGGGGTTGCATGAGTGCTTGTGACATGGGCAGCTTACACATCTGGAAAGGCACCATCAATGCTGAAAGGTATATCCAAGTTCTAGAACAACATATGCTCCCATTCAGATGTCGTCTCTTTCAGGGAAGACCCTGCATTTTCCACATTTACCACATACTGCATCAATTACAACATCATGGCTGCGTAGAAGAAGGATCCGGGTACTGAAATGGCCAGGCTGCAGTCCAGATCTTTCACCCATAGAAAACATTTGGCGCATCATAAAGTGGAAGAAGTGACAAAGAAGACCTAAGACACTTGAGCATCTAGAAGCCTATATTAGACAAGAATGGGACAACTTTCCTATTCCTAAACTTGAGCATCTTGTCTCCTCAGTCTCCAGACATTTGCAGACTGTTATAAAAAAAGAGGGGATGCCACACAGTGATAAACATGGCCTTGTCCCTACTTTTTTGAGAAGTGTTGATGCCATGAAATTTAAAATCAACTGAATTTTCCCTTAAAATGATACATTTTCTCAGTTTAAACATTTGATATGTCATCTATGTTGTATTCTGAATAAAATACTGAAATTTTAAACTTCCACATCATTGCATTCTGTTTTTATTCACAATTTGTACAGTGTCGCCAACTTTTTTGGAATCGGGTTTGTAAATTATTTGCAGCTTCATCTTACCTCGCTCTCTTTACCTTTAAACTGACGCTTTGCTATCTTCTTCTGTGAACAGTAAACTTTGTTTTGATTGGCCATCTCAGTCATTTTGACATTGACGAGCGCTGAGGCTTTGATCTAAAGTGCCTAGTTGTAATGAGGGTGAGGCAGAGGCTGTGTTAAAATCCATTTGCAGAAGTTTAATGAGCAAACAGTTCAACAATCCAAAATGTGGGGCAGAAATCAGAGTCGTGGTCACAGGCCAAGAAGTTAAAATCACAGTAATCAGTCCAACCAGCAAGCAAGTATGAGGGAAATCCAAAAGGCAAAATCCAGAGAAACAAGTGATAAATCATACACGTAGCAATCAAAACAAGACAACAGAAATGCTCGGTAAGGCAGTGATACTGCCAATACTTCGCAAAGGCCTGTTTGGCCTGACCATGCTTAAATGGCCTGTTTGGCCTGACCATGCTTAAATGGCTGCCAAACAGGAAGTGAACACAGAAGCAGCTGGCATTACAGATTCACCCTCCCCTTAAGATGGCACTGCATCACATACAGGAATGCTACTGTAATGGAAATCACATCATGGGCTCAGGAGTACTTTCAGAAAACATTGTAGGTGAACACAATCCACCGTGCCATTCACCGTTGCCGGCTAAAACTCTATACAGTAGGTCAAAAAAGAAGTAATATCTAAACATGACCCAGAAGCGCAGGCATTTTCTCTGGGCTGAGGCTCATTTAAAATGGACTGGTGGCAAAGTGGAAAACTGTTCTGTGGCCAGATGAATCAAAATTTGAAGTTCTTTTTGGAAAACTGGGACGCCATGTCATCCGGACTAAAGAGGACAAGGACAACCCAAGTTGTTATTAGCGCTCAGTTCAGAAGCCTGCATCTCTGTTGGTATGGGGTTGCATGAGTGCTTGTGACATGGGCAGCTTACACATCTGGAAAGGCACCATCAATGCTGAAAGGTATATCCAAGTTCTAGAACAACATATGCTCCCATTCAGACGTCGTCTCTTTCAGGGAAGACCTTGCATTTTCCACATTTACCACATACTGCATCAATTACAACATCATGGCTGCGTAGAAGAAGGATCCGGGTACTGAAATGGCCAGGCTGCAGTCCAGATCTTTCACCCATAGAAAACATTTGGCGCATCATAAAGAGGAAGAAGTGACAAAGAAGACCTAAGACAGTTGAGCAACTAGAAGCCTATATTAGACAAGAATGGGACAACATTCCTATTCCTAAACTTGAGCAACTTGTCTCCTCAGTCCCCAGACATTTGCAGACTGTTATAAAAAAAAAGAGGGGATGCCACACAGTGGTAAACATGGCCTTGTCCCAACTTTTTTGAGATGTGTTGATGCCATGAAATTTAAAATCAACTTAATTTTCCCTTAAAATGATACATTTTCTCAGTTTAAAAACATTTGATATGTCATCTATGTTGTATTCTGAATAAAATACTGAAATTTTAAACTTCCACATCATTGCATTCTGTTTTTATTCACAATTTGTACAGTGTCCCAACTTTTTTGGAATCGGGTTTGTAAATTATTTGCAGCTTCATCTTACCTCGCTCTCTTTACCTTTAAACTGACGCTTTGCTATCTTCTTCTGTGAACAGTAAACTTTGTTTTGATTGGCCATCTCAGTCATTTTGACATTGACGAGCGCTGAGGTTTTGATCTAAAGTGCCTAGTTGTAATGAGGGTGAGGCAGAGGCTGTGTTAAAATCCATTTGCAGAAGTTTGAGCAAACAGTTCAACAATCCAAAATGTGGGGCAGAAATCAGAGTCATGGTCACAGGCCAAGAAGTTAAAATCACAGTAATCAGTCCAACCAGCAAGCAAGTATGAGGGAAATCCAAAAGGCAAAATCCAGAGAAACAGGTGATAAATCATACACGTAGCAATCAAAACAAGACAACAGAAATGCTCGTAAGGCAGTGATACTGGCAATACTTCGCAAAGGCCTGTTTGGCCTGACCATGCTCTTGGCACTCGACGAGGACCCCCCATGGTCGTGGTGCTGGACGATCGGGTCTGGCTCGATGGAAGTCTTCGATGAGTGATGGATCCAGGATGTAAGGGACGGCTACCCATGATCTTTCCTCAGGTCCATAGCCCTCCCAGTCCACCAGATATTGGAGCTGACCCCCTCGACGTCTTGAGTCCAGCAACTTTGTTCACCTTGCATGCTGGTCATCCATCTATATCCAGCGGTGGCGGTGGCTCTTGGCTCTCAGCATTGGGGTCAGCATCCAGGTGGACCGGTTTGAGGAGCGAGACATGGAAGGAGGGAGAAATCCGGTAATTAGTCGGAAGCTCAAGCTGGTATGTGACCTCATTAATCTGTTTGATTATTTTAAATGGGCCAACATACCTGGGGCTGAGCTTCCTGCTTGGAGGCCGCAGCTTGCGGTCCATTGTACATTTAATCATTTAATCATTTAGCAGACGCTTTTATCCAAAGCGACTTACAAATGAGAACAGTAGAAACAATCAGATCAATGAGAGAACAACAACGGTATACAAGTTGCTATGACAAGTCTCAGTTAGACTAGTACAGGACACGTAACCAGGGTTTTTTTTTTTTTTTTTTTTTTTTTTTTTGAATATGATAGACAAGAAAAAAGAAAAAGGTAAGTACTAGTATTAGTTGGTTAAGTGCAGGCGAAAAAGATGAGTCTTTAGATGTTTTTTGAAAAAGAGTAACGACTCAGCTGTTCGAATTGAGATCGGGAGATCATTCCACCAGCTGGGAGCAGTCCAGGAAAAAGTCTGTGAGAGGTGATTTTGAACCTCTTTGGGATGGCACCACAAGGCGTCGTTCACTTTGCAGAGCGCAAACTTCTGGAGGGTGCATAAGATTGAACTAGTGAGTTTAGGTAAGTTGGTGCCGTGCCAGTGGTCGTTTTGTTTTCTGACGGCTCTCTGTAGACGGACATGGGCACTGTCCCACACCCTTTCACTGCATCTGATCCAGTCATCGACTGCAGGTACAGATGAGGGTTCACCTGAACATGGGAACAAGGGAGTTGGTATCCCAACACGCATTGGAAAGGGGTCATGCCAGTGGAGGAATGCGTTAGGGAGTTTTGAGCATGCTCAGCCCATGAAAGGAATTCTGGCCACCGGTTCTGTTCACGACTACAATAAGTTCTGAGATACCTGCCAATCTCCTGGTTCAACCTTTCCACTTGGCCATTTTACTGTGGATGATATCCTTATGTTAGGCTTACATTGATGTCTAATTGCTTGCAGAGGGCCCTTCAAACCTGGGAGGTAAATTGGGTTCCTCTGTTAGAAACAATATCCTCAGGCAAACCATAGACTCTGAAAACATGTTGGAATAGGGCTTGGGCTGTTTCCATGGCTGTGGGGAGACATTTGAGAGGGATCAAACGACAGGCTTTAGAGAAGCGATCAATAATTACTAGTATGGTGGTGAAGCCATTGGAGAGTGGCAGGTCTGTGACAATGGACAAGGTCTATGGACAAGTGAGACCAAGGATGTTGAGGAATCGGTAACGGTTGGAGAAGACCAGAGGGCAGTTCCTTAGGAGTCTTGGATTGAGCGCAAGTTTGTCGGTCTTGACATAGGTTACCACATCTCTGGTCATCGATGGCCACCAGAAGGAGTTCTGTAGTCGTTGGGGGTTCGGTGCATTTCTAGGATATCCTGAGCTCAGAGAAGTGTGAACCCATTGCATGACTCGGAGACGTAAACCTTGAGGCACAAAATGTTTGTTTGGGGGACTGTTTGCTGGTGGTGGTTCCTGCTGATGGGCTCGTTGGATCTCTACCATAATGTCCCAGGTTACCGGAGCAATGATAACAGATGGTGGAAGAATAGATTCAGGTGTGACATTGTTGAAGGATCATGACGTCTGGATAGAGCATCAGCCTTACTGTTCTTGCTGCCAGGCCTGTAGGTGACGGTAAACTGGAAACGGGTGAAGAATAAAGACCAATGGGCTTGACGTGGATTCAGGCGTTTGGCACTCTTGATGTATACCAGGTTTTTATGGTCTGTGATGACTTGGAATGGATTGACTGCTCCCTCAAGCCAATGACACCACTCTTCTATGGCTACCTTCATGGATAGAAGTTCTTTGTTGACTACACCATAGTTGCGCTCAGCAGAAGTCCGTTTTCTTAGAGTTTTCCTGGTTGACCTTGACACTGGGAAACAACGGCTCCAATCCCGCAATCAGATGCATCAACTTCTAACACAAAGGGAGAGTCTGGGCCGTGGTAAAACTGTTCTTGAGTTTGGTGAAAGCTTAGGTAGCTTCTTCAGTCCATTTGAGTTTTGATGGTTTGCCTTTTAGCAGTGACGTTAGGGGGGGGATGTAATCAGACTGTAGTTATGAATGAAGCGTCTGTAGAAGTTTGCCAAGCTGAGAAATCTCTGAAGTTCTTTTACTGTAGTGGGTTGAGGCCAGTCTGTGACTGCTCTGACCTTGGAGTCATCCATCTCGACACCTTGATGACTGATGTTGTATCCAAGGAAGGACGTTTGCTTGACATGAAACTCACATTTCTCTGCCTTGACATATAGCTGGTTATCCAGCAGGCGGGAGAGTACGGTCTTGACATGTTGGATGTGTTCAGTTTCAGACTTGGAGTAAATTAAGATGTCATCAATGTATGCCACTACACAGTGGTTCAGAAGATCTCTAAAAAATGTAATTGATAAAAAACTGGAAGACTGCTGGAGCATTAGCAAGTCCATACGGCATGACCAAGTACTCATAGTGCCCCCTAGTGGTGAGGAAGGCAGTCTTCCATTCATCACCTTCACAAGTCCTGATCAGGTTGTATGTGCTTCTGAGGTCGAGCTTTGTATAGATCCTGGCCTCACATAGTTGTTCCAGTCTGTAGATCGATGTTCAAGCTTTGTAGGAACACAAGCCTTTAAAGAGATGTCATTCCAGCTACTTTGAGCAGCAAGCGTTCTAAACTAAATAGCATAATCTGCAGTGGTGCGGTTGCCTTGAGAAAAATGAAGCAATTGTGTAGATATATCCTTACCCCCAGCAGGATACTCAAACACCTCTCATTTGTTAGACAAAGTAATCATATGAGGTACGCAACAAACGGTCTGTCTCCCAGACCGCTGCAGCCCAATCAAGCGCTTTACCAGAAAGCAGTGACATCAAAAAAGCACATTTCCTTTCATCTTAGTTAAAAACTGTTCTTCCTGGCTAGCAAAAAAAAAAAATAAAAAAATCTCCATTTGACGAATAAAGCCCCAGCATTGCTCAGTTGAACCATCAAATTTTTCAGGCATAGCAAGTCTTACCGTCAGGTCAGATGCTCATTTGCAGCTTGTTGAGCTGTTCTTGGGAACCCTTGAGCATTTTGTTTTGATAAGTGAAAGCCACTTGAAGCTGGGAAACTTCCGCTGGATTCAATGGAGGCGAAGTATTCTGTAATGAGGGTGAGGCAGAGGCTGTGTTAGAATCCATTTGCAGAAGTTTAATGAGCAAACAGTTCAACAATCCAAAATGTGGGGCAGGAATCAGAGTCGTGGTCACAGGCCAAGAAGTCGTGGTCACAGGCCAAGAAGTCAAAATCACAGTAATCAGTCCAACCAGCAAACAAGTATTAGGGAAATCTAAAAGGCAATATCCAGAGAAACAGGCGATAAATCATACACGTAGCAATCAAAACAAGGCAATGGAAATGCTTGGTAAGGCAGTGATACTGGCAATACTTCGTAAAGGCCTGTATAGCTTGACCATGCTTAAATGGCTGCCAAACAGGAAGTGAACACAGAAGCAGCAGAGGCAGTGGTACCAGTCAGAACTCGGGTGAGGGCTCCCTCTGTTGGCGTGGCATTACACTAGTATGTGCAGGGGTCACGCGTGCATCCGTAGAAAAGTGCCAGTTAATTCTTACATGTTAATAGTATTTATAGCTCCTAACAGGCTATGTGACTATGAGAAGTTATTGCCTCAAAATGTATGTCAGTATGCAGTTTTCCCTATTGCTCGTGTGCCAGCAATTATCCCTTTGCATGCCACTGTTGGCACGCTTGCCATAGATTGCCGACTCCTGATGTACGCATTGGTCGCAGTGTTGTCTGACTAGTAAATGCTTGCCTCGTTAGTGCCCCTTGAGACGTATCAAGGCAAGGTGCACTGCCAGCAACTCGAGGCAGTTGATGTGCCAGTGCAGTTGGGGCTCTGTCCAAACCCCTGACACTGCAAGCCTGTGTTTGAGGCATCAGAGTGAACCACAGCTTGCCTGGAGACCTGGTCTAGGGGCACTCCTGCCCAGGAAACGCAAGGTCTGACCACGGGTTGAAGGTTAGGCAGCAGGCCATTGTAACTTGGACCTGGTGAGTGCCGCTTTGCCATGCCCACCTCGGGACTCAGCCATGGAGCCAGTGCTGAAGCGGTCTCATATGAAGCAGCCCCAGTGGAATTCGGTTTTCAGCAGTGGAGCCTCTGAAATTTTCATCATGCTCTTGAGCGTATTCAAGCAGTTCAACACCGACTGAGCACGTTCCTGTGTGAGGCGTGCTGTCTGTTCGACCGAGTCCAACTCCATACCGAGAAAAGAGATTCTCTGCATCGGGGGGAGTTTGCTCTTTTCCCAGTTGACCCAAAAGCCCAACAGGCTGAGGTGTAAGAACATCAGAGAAACAAGGGCCTCCTTTGCATCTTTCGAGAAGACATGGGGTAACAGGGACAGTCTGGAGGGAAGGACCTCGTACTGATATTCTGTGAACCGCAGCAATGGTCTGTGGTGCGGAAGGGATGACACATGGAGGACACGTCCTTCAGGTCAATTGCTGGAAAGCAATCTTGGGGATGGATGCATCCGAAGATGCGTTCTTGCATCAACATCTTGGACAGTAACCGGTGAAGGGCCCGGTTCAAGACACACAGGTCCAAGATTGGTAGTCACCCACCGCCTTTCTTGGTTACAGTGAAGTAGGGGCTGTACAGCCCATCTTCAAATTGGCTGGGAGAACTGGCTCTATCGCATCCTTCACCAGTAGATCTGCGATCTCCACCCTCAAGACAGGAGCATGGCCACCTTCACTGTTGTGGAGCGGGATAACTTTAATTGCATAGCCAAGGCTGATGGTCCGCAAAAGCGAGTGAGACATGCTGGGTAGCGCTAGCCAGGCCCCCAGATACCGTGCAAGCGGGACCAACGGAACCACCGCCATACCCGCAGTGGAACACAGGGACCCAACTTGGGCAGCTTGTGAGGGGTCTGGGTGTGTGGTGCAGTGTTTACCACAGGTTGGCAGAGAATGCATGAGTAGGGCTTTTGTTGATGCTCTCGAACCGGCCGCTACTGCCTGCTGGCGAGGGAGGAGGATGAGTGTGGTCCGGTGTTGGTCGGTCTGTGACTCTCCATACCCTCCCGGGACCCAGGGACAGACAAAACCGCTCTGTCGTCGAGATTCTCCACCTGGCTTTCCTCCGGGGGAGGGAGAAGTGCCTTCCTTCACCATCCCCCAAGAGCAGCTTCCTCCCTTTGTGGGTTGCCTGTCCCGGGGCTTCTTACTCTTCTGCTCACTGCCAGGTTTGACGGGGGCCAGGACAAGTGGGCCTTAGCCTGAAGAACCTGCAGTAACGCCGTAGCTTGTAAGGCAGAGGCAGCTTCTCCACAGGTCGTATAAGCATCGCTGGCCCAACAAGTACCTACAGAGCCAGGAGGGGAGGCATGGTTTGCCCTGCTGAGTGGAGGCAGTATTAGCACACAACTGCATCTCAACTGACCGCTCCACCAGAAGAACCCGTGTATACCCCCTAGCTGCACCACTTTTGAGGGTGGTGAGGGAGGAGGAACCAGCGGATCGGTTTTCTGGCAGTAAAAGGTGCCGTCCATGACCTGGTGAGCTCCTCATGCACCTCCGGGATGAAAGGCACTGAGGCGGGGCGCTGAGAACCAGCACGAGCCACCCCGAGAAACCAATCATCCAGCCCTGAGGGCTCGGGATGTGGTGGAGATTTCCACCCGAGCCCTACCCTCTCAGCAGCCCAGGAAAGCATAGCCGTTATTTCTGGATCCGATTCAGGCATTGCTACAGTCACGGAGGACAGCAGCGCAGCCGAATCTTCCTCTCCAGAAAGCTCTGGCTCACCCTCCAATGCAGCGATTGACATCCAGTCGTCAGGAGGAGCTCCAAAGGATATTGCTGGTATTTGTTCCTAGAGGGCCCAGCACATTCCGTTGGCAGCTCAACTGGTTGCAGAGTGCAAGAGAAGCGATGGTCCCCCGAGGGTTGGTTCCCTGGAGGTTTTGCCATCACTGTTACCCTCTGACCGCCTGTGCTAATGCATGAAGTAGCTCCGCCTGACTGACGTCATGATGAGAACTCGATCGAGGCAGAGGCAACAGAGCTCCGCCCCCTTTGAGGAGACAGAGCTTGGCCCGCGACTCCGAAATTATCATCTTCCCGCAATGAGAACATGACTCATCCACAAACGCCTTTAAAAGATGCACCCGTGAATGGTTTTTAGGGAAAAAGCCCTTTTAGTGTGCTGAAGCGCAAAGGGGAGACGGCCACCTGCAACACAAACAGGGGGTAGTGCAGCCTGATGTGTGCAACCCACTTGAAATGGGAAAACCACACCACTGCTAAAGCGTCGTACCCCCAACACGAAGAGCTCTCTAAGAGTGCACTGAACTCATTCAGTCTTCTTCTCTCACTAGAGTAGTCAGGAGCAGAACGATGTGATTGCTCGGCTCTAAAGCGAAAAGCTGAATATGCACTGCATCTGTTGTTTTTTTAATTTATACTCACGCTGTGATCAGTGGCAGCTGCTACTATGTACTTACATTTAAATTAATCATTTGATACAGTGCACTTGTTATTGTACTGTATATATACAGGATGGGGTTACGCTTTATTTTAAGGTGTCCTTGTTACAGTGTTATTAACATGATGTGATGTGACATACAGCCAAGTATCCTAAATAAAACACCTGCATGTAATTACATCTTTAATTAATTTCTGTAATTACTGTAAAATTACTGTGAAACCTGTTCCTAACCTGAACCATATCCCACCTCAACAGCAGCAAAAGTGTTTTGCAATACAACAGGAACACAATAAGTACATTGTACCTAACATTTGTTGTTGTTGTTGTTGTTGTTTAACTTAAGTTCATGATAGTTAAAGACACCAATGAACATTTTATTTGATTAAATAATTATCATCATGCAGGGAACACTTCTGAAAACATTTGGAATTACACATCAATCTCACCCACACTGACCCCCTCAGAACAACAAAACACCAGCACCACTGCAGGTAACAGCGTATATTTTAACATTGTATTTAATGTTGTTGTTGTTGTTGTTTTTTAAATTTACCAATATAGATTTTTCTTCATATTAAAAGTATTTTCAGAAATCAAGAAATGTAGACTTTGTACTAAATTATTTATTTATTGATTCTTGTTGTTGTTGTTTGTAGAAGAAGAGTTAGAACATTCAATGAACAGCAGCTTGTATTTGTAACTTGTAGGTGAATAGATGAAGGTCATCTTCTAGCTATCATGCATATTCGTTTCTGAAAACATTTGCATAATAGAAAAAATGCATTCAAGTCATTTTTTTTTTGTGATATATTTTGAATTGAAGTTTTATTTTATATTTTAGTAACTTCACACAGACAAAATAAATGTGCATCACTGATCACAGCATCATTACTTCTGCCATTGCTTTAGTCTATTTTTTGAAAAAGCTGTTACAATACTTAGCATGTTTCTATATGCATTACTAAATGGCAATATTATAATATTTGACATGTTTGTTTATGTATTTATAAATGTTTATAATGTATTAATTTGTGGTGATTTCATATTGTTTATGAACATAAACATTAATTGATTGATGTATATATATATACAGTGGGTACGGAAAGTATTCAGACCCCCTTAAATTTTTCACTCTTTATTATATTGCAGCCATTTGCTAAAATCATTTTTTCTGAAGTTCATTTTTTTCCTCATTAATGTACACACAGCACTTCATATTGACAGAAAAACACAGAATTGTTGACATTTTTGCACATTTATTAAAAAAGAAAAACTGAAATATCACATGGTCCTAAGTATTCAGACCCTTTGCTCAGTATTTAGTAGAAGCACCCTTTTGATCTAATACAGCCATGAGTCTTTTTGGGAAAGATGCAACAAGTTTTTCACACCTGGATTTGGGGATCCTCTGCCGTTCCTCCTTGCAGATCCTCTCCAGTTCTGTCAGGTTGGATGGTAAACGTTGGTGGACAGCCATTTTCAGGTCTCTCCAGAGATGCTCAATTGGGTTTAAGTCAGTGCTCTGGCTGGGCCATTCAAGAACAGTCACAGAGTTGTTGTGAAGCCACTCCTTCATTATTTTAGCTTTGTGCTTAGGGTCATTGTCTTGTTGGAAGGTGAGTCTTCGGCCCAGTCTGAGGTCCTGAGCACTCTGGAGAAGGTTTTAGTCCAGGATATCCCTGTACTTGGCCGCATTCATCTTTCCCTTGATTGCAACCAGTCGTCCTGTCCCTGCAGCTGAAAAACACCCCCACAGCATGATGCTGCCACCACCATACTTTACTGTTGGTACTGCATTGGACAGGTAATGAGCAGTGCCTGGTTTTCTCCACGCATACCGCTTAGAATTAAGGCCAAAAAGATCTATCTTGGTCTCATCAGACCAGAGAATCTTATTTCTCTGTTTTTTAGCAAACTCCATGCGGGCTTTCATGTGTCTTGCACTGAGGAGAGGCTTCCGTCGGGCCACTCTGCCATAAGCCCCCGACTGGTGGAGGGCTGCAGTGATGGTTGACTTTCTACAACTTTCTCCCATCTCCCGACTGCATCTCTGGAGCTCAGCCACAGTGATCTTTGGGTTCTTCTTTACCTCTACCTCTCTCACCAAGACTCTTCTCCCCCGATAGCTCAGTTTGGCCAGACGGCCAGCTCTAAGAAGGGTTCTGGTCGTCCCAAACGCCTCCCATTTAAGGATTATGGAGGCCACTGTGCTCTTAGGAACCTTCTGCAGCAGAATTTTTTTGTAACCTTGGCCAGATTTGTGCCTTGCCACAATTCTGTCTCTGAGCTCTTCAGGCAGTTCCTTTGACCTCATGATTCTCATTTGCTCTGACATGCACTGTGAGCTGTAAGGTCTTATACAGACAGGTGTGTGGCTTTCCTAATCAATTCCAATCAGTATAATCAAACACAGCTGGACTCAAGGTGTAGAACCATCTCAAGGATGATCAGAAGAAATGGACAGCACCTGAGTTAAATATATGAGTGTCACAGCAAAGGGACTGAATACTTAGGACCATGTGATATTTCAGTTTTTCTTTTTTAATAAATCTGCAAAAATGTCAACAGTTCTGTGTTTTTCTGTCAATATGGGGTGCTGTGTGTACATTAATGAGGAAAACAAAATGAACTTGAATGATTTTAGCAAATGGCTGCAATATAGCAAAGAGTGAAAAATTTAAGGGGGTCTGAATACTTTGCGCACCGACTGTATGTGTTTTTTATACTAAAAATGTTTAGACAAGTTTCTATTATAAAATAAACATATTTTTGAGGTAAACAAAGTTTTATACAGTATATTTAAATATTTAAAAAAAAAATCTCACAAATATCAAATAGCTTTAATTCATAGTTGTATATTTTGGTGCCAATTCATCTGTAATCGAACATTGCTAATGGCAATACTCATAATTTTTTTTTAATGTTTAGTATAAATTACTAATTATTAGTAATTTGATAAGTTTAGATTTTGTTTCATGGTGTCCATCCATCGTTACAGTCTCTCAGTCAAATCTCTCCACTCTCACCACTTCATCAAACACACCTGCAGATAACACCACCAAAGGTAAAGCTGGCATCAAACTCACACTCCTGCATTATTACTCTCACACACTCTTACCTCCACCTTCCCATCATGCCATGCTATGAGCACACCATCTCTGAGCTTTTATTTTATTTTATTTTATTTTATTTTATTTTATTTTATTTTATTTTATTTTATTTTATTTTATAGTTATAGTAAGAGAGCTTATATTTCATTTAGATACTGTAGAGTCCCTCACACCTGTGTGCCCATCTGCATTTTTTTTTTAGATGACCGTTCATTTCCTTATAGTCACACAAGCTGTTTTTATGTTTAGCTGCAATAATCCATTCATGCATCCACTCTATTGTACAGTGATTAACTCAGAAAATTGTTCCTAGAACTGTTTTAGACCGCAACATCGTTAATAATATTAAACATTTTTGTTAATCAAGAAGAAAACTTTACCCTGTGTTAAAATAATATGTTAATACCTGTAATAATAATAATGTTAATACCTTTTGCAGACTTGTTTATATTTTTACAATATTTTTTTCTTCAATTGCAAAATTTAAATTTAAAGACATGAACATGAAATCAAACTGGACCCTTTGTACTTATACATGTATAAATAGACGTTCCTGGTGATATTTTATTACACCATTTGTCGGAATAAAAATATATATACATCTTTGTAGTAACCATTCTCTGCACCACAAAAGATTCCAGCACACAGTCAGGTAATGAAGCTTGTGGGTGAATATATAGTAGTCTTCCAACAATCATTTATTCTGTACTGAACTAAATCTTTTTAAAGTCTCATTTAAAAACACGTGGCAAGTTTGTAGAAATGTAGCATTTATAGTTTTTCATGTTTAATTAATAATAATAATAATAATAATAATAATATAATAATAATAATAATAATAATAATAATAATAATAATTAAAGTGTACCATGAAGTATGTTAATTATTATGTTGATAATTATATTGTTAATTTTAAAGTTCTTTTGTAACATATTTTTATATATTTGTATTTAAACATTACAAATATTTGGTAACACTTTCGATGAAGCCCGTATTTATAATACATTATAAGGGTATTCTTAAGGCATTATAATGAATGCATAATGCATTATTAAAAAAAACTTATATGTTATATTGACTCATGAATAATCATAACAACGATTATAATACATCATAATACTTACGTATTTGTGGTTATAAGTTTAAGAGTATGATTATTTATAACACACAATGGACACTATATTAAATCTACTTCATTTACAGTATAATGGACTGTATCATATCTTGACATAATTTTTTTTTAGGATCTGCACAGTATCTTACTACAGCTTGTGAGTGATTAGATGTTGAGTGTTATTTGAGTGTTTCCTGTGGAGCTAATGTTAATTAATTGATGTGAGCTTAATACTCCAACTTAAAAAAATGCAGTGTTTTATATGGTTACATTTTATTTTGATGGTCCCCTGAATCAGTCGACTATAAGAAACTTGCCAACTTACTCTCAATAGAGTATTAGTATGCTCAAGAATGGTAGAATCTAGTATGCTAGAATAAGTTGACGTACTTGTAAAGACACTTATGTCACTTAATCTGTTGGTTGACCATCAAAATAAAGTGTTAGCATATATTTACAGTAGCAGACATACTAATACTCTAACGACCACTAGTCGATATGTAGTTGCAGAGTTTCTTATCAACAGCTGTCTAAAGGGTACCGTCAAAATAATCAAACTGATATTACAATAAAAATAGTTCAAAGCAAATGTGTCATATTACACATTCATCTGATCTTATGGCTGTTTGAGATAATTTTTATTATTATTATTATTATTATTGTTTTTATTATTATTATTTTTTTTATTTTTGATATTTTTTGGTGTTATTTGTGTTTTTTATGTTTTTTATTATTATTATTATGGCAAGATAAAAGTGGATGCAACGTGTTCATTGTGTTATAAATCATCATACTCTTAAAAGCTATAACCAGAAATAAGTTAATATTATAATATATTAAAACTCTTCTTATGAATATTCATGAGATGATACAACATATTATAAGGTTTCTTATAATGCATTATTCATTCATTATAATGCATTAAGAATACCCTTATAATGTATTATAAATACGGGCTTCATAGAAATGTTACCAAATATTTTACTAGTATCACACAGTTTTTTAAGTTATACTTCTCGTAAATGTTATTGTTGACATCAAAGGTTGTGGAGCTTCAATTTAGTGTAAATTTGTAATTGTGTAATTTACCATGGCTAATACTAGTACAATATTTAATATATTTGTGAATTACATAAAATAATGCTCAATATCATGAACTTGAATTTCCTTTAGAAACAGGCCCCTCACCCTCACACACTGCTACATAAACCCCACTATCACCAGATCAAGGTAACGATTTGCCTCTTGAAATGTGTTATTTCTACGTTAATTGAACTTTGCAGTACCTCTGTAGTCTGGTCAGATAGTTTTAACTATTAACTTTTATCAACTAGCAGCTCAACCAAGTGCAAGTAATGACACCATCACCTCTCCTCCAATCACTACCATCACACCTCTCACCTCCACACAACCACCCTCAACCTTACACACATTCACCAGCATCACGGGTAACTCCACAACCCTTGTGCTCTCTGATATAATTATTAGTGTTTATTGAGACAAAATTGCTTGATTTATAATGATTAACTTTTTAAATATGTGCTTTTCTCAGGTACCACAGGAAGCCCATGTGAGTATTTGTTTATATTGTGCCTGTTGTGTGAAGTCAACTTTAATTGTGTTGTTCAACACACAGTTTGCTTCTTATGAATTTGTGAATGTTTATACACACTTACACACAGGTCAGTACAGCCTTACGACGAGTGTGAACAAAACCGGAGCTCATGTGGTGAATATCAACAGCTCTGAGGACCAAATTCACACAATCAGGATAAAGGATAAGCACAATGAGATCCGTGCTGAGCAAATATCTAACCAAACTACCTTTAAAATTCCATTTGAATGGTTAAAACCATGCACTGTGTACACCGTCAGTGTGGATCAATGTGAACCTAGTGGAAGCAACACCTTTACTTCCAGTAGTAAGTGTGAAGAAGAAGATTTCTGCATGAATTAAAACATACTGAAATAGACTCAGATGGGACATATTTTACAGTGACCTCACAGTTAAAAATGTCCAGTTTGTTTACTCTTAACAGACTGATATTTTGTTACATAATGCAATGATAGTTATTTTTAAATGTGATTTTTGGATTTTTTTTTTTTTTTTTGGCAGCACAGAGAGCAACGGCAATTCTTATATGTGAGGTTTTTGAACTGTGTATTTGTATTATGTTGCTGAATAGATATTGTGAATAATATCTATTTATATTTGTCTCTTAATTCTTGTACAGAAAATGGAGAAACTGTTCCAAAAACTGTTGTGAGAAGCGTGAAAGATAATGAAGTGTGTTTGAAAGGAGTATTCACTGATATCCAGTGGGATCTGACTGAATGTGTTGAAATAACGGAGCAAAACTCTTGTGCCTCCACACACACCGTTGTACTGGACACATGTACCTACACAATGAATGTTGCTCTGCCCCCAGGTTGGTATTTAATAAACTAAACAGATGTATCATTATTCTGTTTAATTTTCAACGTGAAAAACATGCTCCATTTTATCTACTGTTTAAACAGATGAAATGTCTGTAGAATAATGTTGACTGTTTAAGCAATCACACTCACATTCATGATGTAGAATTGACTATTTTTCAGTTCATGAGTGTGAATTTGAATTGGTCACAACACACATGAGGCCCAACTGGAACTTTAATGGCATTAGTTGCAAAATGACTGAATTAAATATAATGATACACATTTCTGTAGATGGCATTTCAAACACTGATTATTAATATTTGTTTAATATGTTTCTTTGCGTACAAGTATGCAGCATATTTTGTGTATAATAACAAAATTAAAACAAACTTAAAGAAGTTTTACACAAATGTTATAATTTTTATTTTGTTTGCTACTTTAATTCAAATTCATTGTCATTTTTCCTGTTTGTTGCTGACGTGTTTGTGATGTGACTTGAAAAGTTTGATCTGTATTTATTTATTTTTTTAAATCAACTGAATGTTTATGTTTCAGTCAAGCCTCTCATAAACTTCAGTGAAACTATTCCCTCTCAGTTTGAATGGATGAATAAACCAACACGATGTAATGCTGCACTGCTTATCATCAACTGCATCAATAATGAGAACAGTAAGTAATAGAAATGTTTTACTGGGACTGTGAATTCATAATCATATATATATTTTTTTTATTATTTATGACATTTTATGAATTTTCTCTTCTTTATTTGTCAGGAAACAGCATAATTTATGGTTTAAATACCCCAGTGTCATTATTACCAGACACACAGTACACCTGCACTGGAGAATATCCTTACGAGAAACAACACATCAAGAGTAATGAGCTGTCCTTTCAAATAAAATGCGGTGAGCTCCTATTATACAGACAGCACTGGTTCAAGGTTTTTCTTTCTCTCCTGCACACCTGGGAATATTTTCCAATGATGTCATGATGACTAGCAAAAAAAAAAAAAAAAAAAAAAAAAAACTTGTTTACATGTAGGTATATGTACAAAAAGTATTTAGACTCTTAAGGTACACTTAAAACTATATAATATTAAATGCTGAATGCTGATTAAATGTTTTCATTGTTATATTTTAACAGCATCTTTGTTTTCGTCCCTTTAACTTGACACAGCAATTTATAAATGGACTTACATTGTACCTCGGTTCTTTTCATTAAGAAACGTATCGCTCTAACGTGTATCACTTTGATTTCACTTTAACCTCAAGGCACTGATTAAACTAAATATTTTGGTGTTCTGTTTGTTTGTTTGCATTTTAAGAAAAAAATTATATTTGTTATTTAATATATGATACTTGCTATTTAATATGTTATCTAATACTTCAGACGTATTTAAGTGTGACTGAGGAATCCAAATAGGACCACTGTTCATTTTTGTTGTGTGTTATGGAGAGCCTTGTGTACACTCGATCATGAATTGTGAAGATTTGTTTTGCATTGTTTGTGATTTCTATTTGTCTTTCTTACAGATTGGCAAAAGAATGGGCGATTTCAGCCCCTATCCAGCACCTCATTGGAAATCTCCTGGAATTCACTCGAGGGAGATAAATGCTCAGGGATTGAATGGGACAGTTATTCAGTCAGCTGCAGTGATAGAAACAGTCATCGTAAGAGCTCAAACGTTCCTGTTGTTTTACCAATACAGCATCACTGAAATTATCATCTGCACATTATCTGTAATAATACTCCAGGGTCTTTTATGATATTAGTAGAGGTAAAAGATGTTCAGTGTCTAATTCAGTTATGGTTTGTCTTTTCAGGTGTGAGCTGTACAAAACTCAGTGGCACTAGTACAGTCTGTAATATTACAGGATTATTGCCATATAAAAAATATGAATGCAGTATTATTGGAACAGTCAACCAAAAAGATTACATAATTTACATTGGTAACAGTGCAACACTTTCTGACAGTAAGTATTATTTATTAATTTTTATTATTTCATATCTCTTGTCTCTCTGCCATTCTTCATTTTGTGGTTATTTTCGGAATATTAAGATTTTGTCTTATCAGCTTTGGAACTTTTTACCCCCATGCATTTTCTGTCTATAATGTGTATTGTTTGACTAAAATGTGTTTTGTTTCATTCTGTTTGATAGAACCCATTTTCAAACCAAAAACTAAAGTAGATAACCCTACTCACAATTCTCTTAAAATAAATTGTGAACAAATGGAAACAGATCTCGTCTGGAATGGAGGAGAGGGAACATTCAAAGCTGAAATCACATACAATGGAGACACTAGAACTAAAGGTCCACAGGACAAATGCGAGTTTAAATTTTCAGATCTTTACTACCTTGCAACATATGATGTTAAGGTATTTGAATCCCACCTAATGTCTTTGAGCATCTGTCATTCATTAAAGCCAAAGAGTCACATGGGTTGGAATTGCAGTGTTTCACACTTCACAATTATTCATTTCAGATTACAGCCAAGAATAAAGAAGGAGATTCAGCTTTCATTACTTCTGTAGCTACTACTAAATGTAAGAACAACCTTTTCTGATTCCAGTGCAACAACAGGAGATGTGTAATATTTCAATTAAGTTCTATCATTTTTATCTGTTCAATATATCATCTCTCCCAAAGTGCTTTGAAGTTGCACTTTGTATTAGTTTTTAAGCTGGCCTATATATATATATATATATATATATATAATATATATATATATATATATATATATATATATATATATACAGTATATTCTTCAAGCAAAAGTGTTTTACACACACACACACACACGTATACATATTCTGCAAGTATTTGGGTGTTCATGGGATCTCAGCATGATCTCAACAATTTTTGTTAATTTTTCTGTTGATATGGCATTTATTTCTTTGTGCAAAACCTTTTTAATGAAGAAAAAAACTGAAGATTGCACCTTTAAATGTACAAACATACTAGAAGCAGTTTATTCAGCCTAGTTTCATGTGTTACTTCCTCAGACAACGATAAGGCTGTTGTTGGATTCCTGGTTTTCCTGAGTGTTGTGATATCAATTGCGCTGCTCTTTGTATTCTTCAAAATTTACCTTCACAAAAGAAAGCGGTTAGTGTCACAGTAAATCACAGCTGCCCTCTGAACTCTTAAGACACAATGTTTTCTGTGAACGTTCATCAAATGTTCATCAATGTTTCTAATGGAATTTCTCACCACAGTGATGGAGAAGATGGAGAAGATGCAGATTGTGTTTATGTGAATGTTCCTATGCATGTACACAGAATGGAGACAAAACAACAGACCAGGGGGTGAATATGAATGGTTGCAGTTTTATGGACAAATACTGTGTTAAAATTAAAACCAGTATACCATCAGAATAGATGACTGCATATCCAGAAGCAGCACAACTTTTGGACATTCTTTACAGTGACCGCAAAAAGTATTTTTATGCTTAAGTCACACTTGAAAATTTCCAGTTTATTAACACTTGTTTTGTTACATTATGTAATGATAATCATCACTAAATGTGATTAAATGCATCCAAATACTCTTTGGGGACAGAAGAGAGAATGGATGTAAATGTATTTCCTTTTCTGTCAGCAGTTAATGTTAAAGTTTTGTTTAAATGAATTGTTTGTCACAAGCTTGCTTTACAGTATTATGTAAACAAATGATTGGACCATAAATGCAATCCAATACAGCACTGAGGTTAAAATATCAGGACATCTTCGCTTGTCTGAAAAGTTGAACAAGATGTGTTATGGACTGACACAAGTACAGGAATTAAGAGCCTATGGATGCAGACAAGAGATTACAACCTTATTCCACATAATTGTTTACATCAGTTCTGTAGTAATACTAATTACTTACTTTTATTAGTTCAGTAGTGAATATATTCAAAATTGAACAAAGGAATAGATTTACCATGCATCATTTACCATAATTATTTGCCATGCATAATTTCATATAGACCTGCATTATTTGTTTTCTTCCATGTAACAAAAATTTAGATGTCAGAGTGTCTAATATTTTAATCGGATTTAAAAAAAAAAAAAAAAAAAAAAAAAACTTATTTGCCAAAGGGGAAATGCCTTTTTCATGTTTTTTTTTTTCTTCAAAAATGTGCATGCATGTATCTAGAAGTAATAATGATATCTTAATATCTGTTTAGATTTTGGTCCTTAAAACTTTTCTTTGGTATGTTCATTCTTAAGGCTCTATATGGTTAGTTTCCAGAGATATGGGGATCTCAGTGTGGCTCCATGAGTAAACTTAAATTATAACCAAATGTGGGTCACTTTGTATACAACTGATATATTTTTCTTTTAAAGAGCAATGTCTGAAAACAAATAATGTTAAAACTAGAATTGTATCTTGTTTTTCTCTATGAAAACAAATGCATAGAACATTCAACAATATTGTTTTATAAAGATAATGTGTCTGTAACTCAACAAGTATTAAACATATCTCAAAATTCTGTTAGATTCTAGTTGTATGGTCACTTTGCATATAGCTAATACTTACATTGCATTTCAGGAGCAATGTCTGAAGAACAAATAAAAATGTGCCTTTATTTAAAATGACATAAAAACAATGCCAATATTTAGATTTTTGAGAGTCCAAATATACATTGTTATTAACAATATGTTACTAAGAAAACATGTCTCATCAAGACACCAATGACGGACTCAAACAATGAAGTATTATACTGCTCCAGGGCCGTAATCGATGACCTGGCTGTAAAAACGTATTGGATAGTCGTGACCTCTTTATTCTTGCTCAGGAAGACTGTGACTCCCTCAATGCAGAAAGAGAAAGATCCAGAGAAAGTAACTAGCTATAAGTCAATTTTTCACTTCTGACAGGAGACCAACAAATTTTGGCTAAAGTTTTGTCCATTAGGCTTAGTTCTGTAACTTGGTCATTTTATTTACTCTGATAAGACAGGATTTATTCAAATTAGGGACTCCTTTTCAAATCTTAGATGTCTTTTTAAGATAATATACTCCCACAACACAAATACAGAAGATGGTTATTGTTTCTCTTGATGCAGAGGCTTTTATATCATTAGTATAATATCATTAGGCTATATGCCAATGATATCCTGTTATACAGTATAAGCTCAGTCTATTATTTCAGTCATCATAGAATCTCTCACTTTGGTACATTCTCAGAATACAGAATAAACTGGTTAATGAATGCCTTTAAAGATAAAATTCCTTTCAGTTCTTCAACACTTTCCATTTAAAATCAGGCATCTTAATTTAAATATTTAAGAATTGAGGATAGAAAGAATTTTCAGTCATTATTTAAAGCAAACTTTCCCCCTCTAGTGGCCAACGTGCAAAAAAAGTATTCAGTTTTGGAAATCCCTCCCTATTTTCTTGTTATGAAGGGTTAATGTTTTTAAATTGTAGTTTTTGCCTAATATTTTTAAACAAATGGACTAATTATTCCTTTTTTGTGAGACTATAAAGCCCATAGAATAAGTAAAAAACACTTTTGTGAATCTAAAGCTGAAGGTGGAATGGCTCTTTCTCTCTTTATTATTATGCTCGGGCTCTTCAAACTATCATAATGTGGTTAGACAGCATTTTTACAAACTTGGGTCCAACTGGAAAGAAAAGTATGTGGCCCATATGACATATGGCATATATTCTACTTTATAACTCACTGTTATTCAAGACTTAACCTTCTAGAAGGCATACAATGGAAGCATGAAGTAGGTGAGGAAATAAGTGACATTCTCTGGGTTAATGAATTACACAATATTTATAAATACCATATTAACTCTAGGCAGTGCCTTATTCAATTTAAGCTCATTCATCAGCTTCATTATGCTAAAACAAAACTACATAGACTTTTATATAGATATTTCCCCACTATGTGATAAAAGCCATTTGAGCCATTTGTAAAATAGAAGTAATTACAGTGCCCCGGCAAACCGCTAAAGAGTAGTGTCGCTATAGAGTTAGAACCAGTGAAAAACATGTGCCAAATCAGTCACTGTAGAAATACCTTAAAGGGGTAATATGTTCTAGAAAGAAAAGAAAGAAAGTCATGACTTTTGCCAAGTATGGCTACCCATACTTGGAATTGGTGCTCTGCATTTAACCCATCCAAGTGCACACACACACACACACAGCAGTGAGAAGTGAACACACCGTGAACACACACACGGAGCAGTGGGCAGCTATATATCCAGTGCCTTGCTCAAGGGCACTTCAGCCATGGGTATTGAGAGTGGAAGAGAGTGCTGTTCATTCACTCCCCCCCACCACCTACAACTCCTGCTACTTACACCTACAACTTCTCTTTGGAGTGTTATGAGCTCTTGGTGCATAAAAATACAGGAAATGCATCGACTCTGCACTGTGGATCACCAGATTGGTTTTCACCGTGGACGAAGGAGTCTAGCCCGGGGTCGTAGAATCCTCACTCTAGGCCTCCTGCCTCCGCTCACTCAAGGCCACGGTGTGTGGCGCTGTTTCGCTGAGAAAGTGAAACTACTTTGTTTGGCCTTCCAAAAGAAGACACGACTAGAAATCATGTTTATATCATGTTTATAATGGGTTTTATGTTTATGTCTCGTCACTCTGGCTGGACAGGGCATCACATTATATTAAGGGGCATAACATTTCTGTCACACGCTTGAGGTATTCAGCCAAACACAATGCACTGGATAGCTGGCCAATCAGAGCACACCTCGTTTTTCAGACCGATGAGCTTTGTAAAAATCGACGCGTTTCAGAAGTATGTGGAAAATAATGTGTTTTTTGAACCTTAAACCACATAAATACATTTCATTACACCAAATACACAATGTTCTTTTTGGCAACGTCATATGACCCCTTTAACAGCCACTGAAGAAGAAATAGCTCAACAACACTAGAGTCAATGAAAATGCAATGACGTGAAATAAAACATCATCAAGATTTAAAGAAGAGTGGCTTGATTAAGTGTTGGAAATAATGGATCATGGAAACAAAACGGTAACAAAACTCCAAGACATTTACAATTACACACCCACCATAGATATAGTAGTGTGAGAATGTAGTTGTTTAGACTGCAAATATGTGGTTTGTTAATAAAGATAACTTCTATTTTAAAATTAGCTTCAACGTTTTCAGAGATGTGAGCTTCAAGATCCAGATTCAAGATTTAATTTGTCACATACAAGTTATATAATATACAACAAGCAGTGAAATGTAGGTCTAGAATACTCCTAGCAACTTTTATGATGGTTGTTGGTGTTTTTCATTAAATATTATTTTTCAGTTGGATAAATTACTGACAGGTATAATTGAGAGCCAGCATCCCTTGGGATACATAACCATGACCATTTCCTGGAGGAAGACTCAAGCTACTTCAGGACTAAAGTGAGGCTTAAATTAAACCTAGCATTGTGTTGTACCCTAATGTTGTGTTTTAATGAAGACAACAAAAAAGAAGTCCTGAAATCGCTGTAGTCTTCCTCCAGGAAATCAGCTCATTAAACTCTTGACTAGACTAGGTCTAGGACTATTTAAATCTATGACAGAGAAAGCAGGATTCTGTTAATCTGGTTTTAAAAGTCATTTTAGTCCAGGATTTGACTTAATCTCTTTTTAGGAAACTGCCCACAAAAGGCATAAATCATTTTATGCGATTAAAGATTTAAATATACACCTGGTTTCAAAGACAGGACTTAGACTGAACCGAGATTAGGTCATAGTTCATTTAGGAAATTTAAGTATTTTTTTATAAATGTGCCTCAAAAAAAAAAAAAAAAAAAAAAAACATTACTGGTGTGCATCTTGAGAAAGGTACTGATTTTTTTTAGGATTGGTCAGTGCACGTTTCTGTCATCTGAAAAAAGCACAAATTTACATTTTAGTCTGGGACTAGGTTTAAGCCTTGTCTGTGACACCAGGGGATTAAGTTTTAGGCTACAGTATATATGAAACTTAAACTGCCAGTAGGTGGCAGAAAGTCTTAATAAGTGTATCACAGAATCATTCATTTAGCTGAGATCATTCATTTAGCATTGTGTGGATCAGTTTGGTGAGGAAGAGGAAGAAGTCACCTCTGATTGACATGAATGTGTGTAAAGTTATCAAACATGCCAGATAATATTTCACTGAACTAGTAAATGATACATCTAGATTAACCCTTCAAAGCGGTGTAACTTTCACGCATAAAACAAGGGATGCTTTGCAGAATGATAAGCCATTTAAAGTCTGAATCACTGTGCAATTTATTTGTATGAAAAAATTATAGCATCTACAGGACAGTTCCTATAATTACCCTACCCCAGTGGCAGTTCTAGACCACGATACTGGGGGGCCAAGAAGTTTTGTTTATGATCATTGTCATGTATTTATTATTTATTTATTTAAGCTGTATTAAGCGTTTTTGTGTGTGTGTGTGTGTGTGTGTGTGTGTGTGTGTGTGTGTGTGTGTGTGTGTGTGTGTGTGTGTGTTTTTGTGTGTGTTTCAGATGGGGGCAAAGAAGTTCTTCAAGAATGAATTGGATTCAATACTGAAAACACCCATGTTGCTCACTCTCTCAAATGTTTTTGACCAATTTTAGAGATGAGAAGCTCTGTTTATAAGAAGCTGTACTGATTGGAAGCACAACAATGGTTTCAAGATTGAAGATTTTTATTCGTCACATAAATGATTTTATAGAGAATATATAACCAGCAGTGAAATGTGAGTCAGGTCCGCTTCATGCACAGTGCAATTATTAAAGAATACAACACAGATGAAAATATACATAAATATAGGTATGACAGAATGAAATAAAAGTAAACAATAAAATATAAGAATAAAATATAAAAATAAATGTATACTTTAGAATTAAATATAGAATAAAAAATAATGTGCATTAGGGCTGTGCAAAAAATCGAAAACGATTGTCATGCGCATCTCATCAGTAAAGATGTTCCTGTAATTAGTAGTATATCTCCAGCACGTGCTTTAAGATCATGGTTTCCAGGTTTTCACAACAAATCCTGCCCAGTTGCTTCTCAAAACTAGTCCAAAACTAGCCCAATCGCGTTTCCAGCAGGTTGAATATGCATGTGAATATTACCTAGGCAACCCTGCCAAAAAAACGTATATTTTAACCCTGGGATGCAATTTTTATCGGGGAACCTCCTGGAAACGCGATTGGGCTAGTTTTGGACTAGTTTTGAGAAGCAACTGGGAAGGATTTGTTGTGAAAACCTGGCAACCCTGATCTAAACGCACATGCTGGAGATATACTACTAATTACAGGAGCGCCTTTACTGAGGAGATGCGCATGAAAATCGTATTCGATTTTTTGCACAGCCCTAATGTGCATGACAGTATACTGTAGTCTTAAATATTAAGGTACACAGGAATGTACAAGAGGCGAATGTGCATATGTGCATTATACTGTAGTCTTAAATATTAAGATACACAGGAATGTGCAAGAGGGGAATGTGCAAACAGGTTGTGACACTGTCAATATGTCAATATGAGGTAGAGAATGATGAATATCTTACTGATTAAGTGATTATTAAGTGGAGACATATAGATGTTAAGAGGCTGGTTTTGAGTTTAGTAGCCTGATGGCCTGGGGGAAGAAACTCCTCATTAGTCTCTCAGTTTTTGCCATCAGGCTACAGAAGCGCTTACCAAATGGCAGCAAAGTGAAAAGACCGTTACTAGGGTGGTTTGAGTCCTTGATGAATTTTTGATGATTTCAACAGCTCTGCTTTTGCAGCGTTTGAGGTAGATGTCCTGCAGAGAGGGGAGAGCAGACCCTGAGACCCTGAGATGCACTCAGCTAAGCGCACAACTCTCTGCAGGGCTTTGCAGTCCTGACTTTAGCTGTTTCCATACCACACTGAGATACACTGAGTCAATACACTTTTATGGACCCTCAATAGAAAGTTTTCAGGATTGCTGGTGAGACCCTGAATTTTCTCAGCTGTCACAGATGGTACAGTCTTTGCCTGGCTTTATTAACCTGAGTTTGAATGTGGGTAGTCCAAGTCAGTTCCTCGGAGATGTTTACACCAAGATACTCGAAGCTGCTCACCCTCTCCACAAGTGTGATCACTGATCATAAGAGGAGTATATGGCTGCTGCTGTCTCTTCCTGAAGTCAACAATCAGCTCTTTAGTTTTGCTCACAAAAAGAGAGAGACAACTGTCCTGGCACCATGATGTAAGTTTCTCTACCTCATCCAAGTATGCTGTCTCATTATTGTTGTGAATGAGGCCTAGAACCACAGTATCATCAGCAAATTTGATAATAGATGTGGAGCTGTGGGAAGACACGCAGTCATTAAGTGCTTTGAACGGCTAGTCTGCCCTCCCCCTCTCCCTGGACCCCTTCCAGTTTGCATATCGGTCCAACCACTCGAATGATGATGCCATCGCCACTGCCCTCCACTCAGCACTCACACATCTAGATAAAAAAGACTCATACGTCAGAATGCTGTTCATAGACTTCAGTTCAGCATTCAACACAATCATCCCTCAACAGCTCATTCACAAACTGGTCCAGCTGGGGCTCAACACTTCGCTGTGCAACTTGCTTTTGGACTTTCTGACCAGGGCCGTGGGAAGAGGTTTTAAGTTGGGGGTGCTGTAGTGGGAGGTGCATTTTTTGCGTGTCAGGTGGACACCTCTTAATAATGTCTAAGTCTAATAACAAAGTAAACACACACTAATAAGAATTAAACATATTTATACCAATCTTGTAACCAGACTCCGTTGCACATAGCAGACACATACAACTAGCCAAGATAGTTAAACAGCTCCAAAAGGTTGTCGCGCACAGCGGACAAGAACATCCACAAAAGCAAATATTTTTAACAGCACATATAAGTCTACGTTATTTAAACTTATGGCTCTGTCAGGGCGCAGACACACACTCACAGAACACAGGTCTTGGCGGTCTCTGAGGCAAAACTAGCAGGCCTACTAGGCTCTGGCGAAGAGCTGGTCGGTGTCGGGATGCTTTCCTGTATTCTCTGGACTTACGTCGTGCTCTTTTTAGAAGCTGGTGTACCAAAAAAAATCCAAAATTCTTTTCTGTGCCATTATGATATCTAGATACCTTCACGTTTTTTTATTTATTTTTTTTATACCTTCACTGTTGCAACGTCTTCGCCTTGACGTTCAACGTGAGGTCAGTTGACAATGATGCATTCTGGCTGACCTCCCAGGGCGAGTTTTTTAAGGCGACTGTTATTTAGAATGTGTCACTTTATGGTTTCCATGGTGACGCGTCATTGCTTGTCACGTGACACACCGCAACAACAACAGAACTGAATGAATGATGATCTGCTTTTATGTTTTATTTTTTATGTATTTATTTTTCCTTTTTATTCAAAATATTCACAAATTTGTTAGATATGGCATGAAATATCTGATATTCTGATTGTCAAATATATGCAAGTGGAAGTGTTTTAAAACACCTTTATAACGATCGCGTTAGTTGAGCTGTATGCGCGACGGCATCTTAGTTTGTGCCGCAGACGCAGTTCAGAGAATCGGATCTGTTGGATTTACAACACGTGAATTCATCCACTTCTCCCGAAATACATAAAAGTAAGTGGCTGGTGAACTGGGAGAAGAATAGAGTAAACTTTAAAGTTACTTACACATGTGTATCTTATGAATAAAACAACATGTCTAATTATAATGGAAAGGATTATTATTGCCTCTTCCTTTGACATCAGTGTGTATTTTAAAAACTCTAAATGTATTGTTTTTTTAGTACTTATATGTCTGAAACCTAAAATAAACATGTGGTTGAAAACACTGAAAAGTTGTGATATATGACAGCTCTGAACCTATGCTCTGAACGCGCCTCTCTCTGGCTCAGTGCCAGCCAACACGTGAAAGCACATTTGAATTTAGCAGTTGATCACGTCATGCACTGGGACCAGACTAGACTGATCACACCGGTGTGATCGTACGTACCTGCGAAAGGGTCAATAATTATTTAGTTGTGCTCAAAACCTCCTCGTGCATAAACTTCTTATGTTAATAACAAACAGGAGGATTTAAAAAATGTTTTAATACGTTTATGTATTTATTTTTTTGCATCTGTCAGAGAGTGCTGTAATGTCTGCATTTTCCAACGGGGGTGCTGCAGCACATGCAGCACCCCTACTTCCCACGGCCATGTTTCTGACTGGAAGACCTCAGACAATACGGGTCAGCAGCAACACATCCAGCATCCATGTGCTGAGCCCCCTCCTCTTCACTCTGCTGACCCACGACTGCACACAGTCACACAACTCCAACCTCTTTATTAAGTTTGCGGATGACACAACTGTTGTGGGACTCATTAGCAACAGAGATAAGACAAAGTACAGGAGCAAGGTGAGCTGCCTGGCCGGATGGTTCAGTAACAACAATCTCTCTCTGAATGTGGAAAAGATGAAGGTGATTGTTGTTGACTTCAGGAGAGTGCACACTCAACATGTTCCTCTGATCAACAACGGTGCGACTGTGGAGAGAGTGAGCAGCACCAAGTTCCTGGGTGTGCATATCACAGAGGACCTCTCCTGGAACGACAACACCGCAGCACTGGTCAAGAAAGCACGGCACCATCTCTACTTCCTCCGCAAACTGAGGAGAGCCAGAGCCCTGGCCCCCATCATGTGCACTTTCTACAGATGCACCATCAAGAGCATTCTGACTAGCTGCATCACTGTGTGGTATGGTGCCTGCAACGCGTCCTGCCGGAAGACCCTTTCAGTGCATAGTGAGAGCAGCTGAGAAGATCATTGGTGTCTCTCTCCCCTCCCTCCAGGACATTTATGGAACCCGTCTCACACGCAAAACTCTCTGCATCTCAGGTGATCCTACCCACCCGTCAGCTTCTTCAGACAGCTTCTTCAGTCTGCTGCCATCAGGGAGAACACTGCGGAGTCTCCAGGCCAAGACCAGCAGACTGAAGGAAAGTTTCCTTTATCAGGCTGTCAGGAAGCTGAACTTCTTCCCCTCTTTTGCCCCAGGCACCACTGAACTCTGACCCCCCCCACCCCCAGCTCCAACATCCACAGGTCCTTCCACTCCCCCCTCCCACTAACAAACTGTGACCTACACCAGACACTTTTTGCAGCATTGGTCTGCTCACTACCTCATTCAACAACCTCTTCAATCAGTTTAAATAAAGAACTGCTCTCTGAGCAATTTGTCACTTTAATCAGACTGAATAAGCTCTTATGCACTACAGTCTTTTTATCTGCACTGCTTGTTTACTTCACTGGTTTGCACTCTATCTGCCATGTGCCTTGTGCTGCTTTATTTAACTTTTTTTTTTTTTTTTTTATTATTTGTTTTTTTTTTTACATGCACTTAATTGTATAGTTGTATTTTATATTTAATGTGTATCTATCTGTATTTTTATGCTCTACTGTTAGTGTTATCTGTATGCACCAAGGGTCTGAGAGTAATGCAATTTCTACACCATGTCATTAAAAGCTGCTATTTCAGGGCGTAAAACATCCTGATAGAAGGAGCTCTAGCACTGAGGATTGTCTTAATAACCTTGGCCGAAAGACCAGATACTATGTACTGGTATTCCTCAGGGGCCAAACCTAAAGCATCTCTGGACAGGAATGAAATATCCCTGTTCTATAAAAACGTGCGTCGTCACAAGGTGTCATCATCGTACAGTCTACATGCATGTTGTACCCGTTTATTACATCCATGTCGCACAATGTGAACTGCAATGATCTTATAGGATTGCTAAAAGTCTTTAGATATGTCATCACAAACCAATCCTTGAATTGAATTTATGATACTGAGTCTGAGACTAAGCATCTTGATTCTGTATACAGTATCAAAAGAGTATGGTTAAGGCCCCTCAGATTGTCCTTTTTGGGTACAATAAGGTACTAGTTGTAGAAATCTGCCTCTCTCTCCTTTAGGGGTACATGTCCTATGCTTGCGAAATTTTCCTGTCTCCTATCTGGTGCACTTTATTACTACCATGCCACAGAAGAGGGGTGGACGGGAGGCTAACTGAATCCTGTAACCTTTTTTTATGGCCTTCAGGACCCACTGAGAGAGGCTAGGCAGAATTTGCCACACTACCAAAAAGTCTGACAAAGGAATCATCACACAATCTTAAGCACCCATCTGCTTATTTACATACAGCTGCTCAGTATTAGATCAAGAAAGCATGAGTTCATTGTTCTGGTCTAAAGAATTTCTGATCTGAAAAGTTTGCATCAAAATGTCAAAACCATTAAAAACTATCACTCAACCTGATTTCAGACCCGTCTGTGGTATTACTGTATGTCCTAAAACTAGCATGTTTTACTAATCAACCAGAAATTTGCTAGTACATTCTTTCTGTGTGCAGTGTAGTATGTAGTATGGGGCATTAAATATCAGTGATGTTAAAATTATTCTATATAACCATTTCTCCCTTGTGCTGTATGTCATGATCAGCTGATGACCTACAGCGCACAAGCTTGGTTGTTCTTGTTAATCTATTTGAAGAAAGCACAAAGATCCAAAGATAGCTGGTGTGTCAGCGGCTGATGAAATCTCTATTTTTAAACCACCAAGCACTTAAGTATATAAAAATGAAGAGGCGTGGCCTAAACGTGCTGCAGCTGTAGTATGAGCGGGAGTGGCAGGTCTGAGAAACCACAAAATGAAGCAAACTATGCACTCTTCCTCTTTGCTCTGCTTCTCTGTGGTGAAATCTTTGGATTTACACTGTGCAAAGTGAAAATGTTCAGATAAATGTTCAGCTATTGGTTCCCACAGGAACCAGTATGTTGTCAGATTGAATGACTGACTGATTGATTTCATTTAATTTAATTTCAATTCATATGAGCCTCATTTCTTACCTTCCAAAGACATCTGGCAGTGCCTGACAATGCAGCTGGTGTCATTATGAGCTCATATGGAGAATCGAGGTCATCACGGGGTGTAAAACATGCTGGGACAACCTGAGCACCAAAAAGTCAAAGAATGTAATATGACATTCTACACTATACAGTATGGATGAAATTTATACATACTTCATGAGATAGTAAAGTGTCTATTGGATGTGCACTTCAGAATCACAGGTCATCCGATATATATATATATATATATATATATATATATATATATATATATATATATATATATATATATATATTATATATATTTTTTTTTTATCTTGTACTATGAATACTATGAATTTGGACATACTACCCATTTCATGTACTGTTTTTGGCCTTGTATAATGGGGCAGTAGGCATATTAGGTATAGCATTTACCTAAAATCTTTATATGAATGAATACTGTATATTATTAATCATCTTTACCAAAAATGTAATCAATTATTTCGATTATCCTTCTTTGCTGACATCACCAATTTCTCTTAATTTTCAGCCTCTCTCCTCCAACGACCTCCATGTTGATATGTAACAGCCACTTTTCACAATACAATCACCATTAGATAGAATCATGTGCAGCCCTACTTTCATTCTTCCTTTTTTTAACATCTTGTTTCACAGACATGGGCATCGCTAGGCCATTTTTAGGGGGGCTATAGACAGAATGCTAGAGCTAAGGTGCTGTAACTGACGAAAATAACCCATTCGGTCAAATATTGTGCTGTAAAGAGCAATACTAGTTTTAACTTGTCTATAACTTTGCAAATGACCAAGGAATAAACAGGGTGATGTTTTATTCACGATACAGCACGGCTATGACCCTTGACCCAATGGTTCTTTTATTTTGTTATCATGTGGTGATATGTTGATGTGTGCGCACGTCTGTGTGGAAGCCCAGTTTCCGAAGTGAAGAGGGAATATTACTGAATTTATTAATTTTTCAGGTTTTGATTCTGCATATACATATGTCCATCAGTTTACACTGTAATGACGTTTGCAAACTCACACTGTGCCGCAAATCGGTCTGTTTTAAAACTACAAGACAGAAAACAGACGTTTCCTCATGCTGAGAGATAAGCAGATGTAAGTGTGTGAGAAAATATTATATGGTGTTAAAAAATTAATCTTATGGAACTTAAATAAGATGGGGCATGTTCAGAACATTCTCTTGCAGTTTAAAGTTGCTGTCAGGAACTTTTTTTTTCTTTTTGCGGAAGGATAGCATTTAACAAACTTGCTTCAAAAAAGTAACATTTCAATGCATACATTTTTGGTTTTAATATTTTTTTATTGTGTGGAAACTGTTTTATAAAAGCAAAAAGGTACTGGAGGCCATGTTGAATCCACTTTGCGTCGTGCCTAACAACGCCCTTCAGCCGTGATTTAATCACAATACAGCACGGCCTCTCCTACCTTATTGCTTACTTAAAGGGTTCATATGATGCGATTTCAAGTTTTCCTTTCTCTGTGGAGTGTTACAAGCTCTTGGTGCATAAAGAAGATCTGTAAAGTTAAAGTAAAGTCTAAAGTCTCAAACCCAAAGAGATATTCTTTAAAAAAGTTAAGAGTCAACCAGCCCCTCCTAAAAAGCCTCGTTCTAACACGTCCCCACATCTCTACATCACTGTGTGGGAAGATTTGCATAACGCCGTCCAAATGGTCACGCAAAGAAAGAAGGCCTAACTTTGATTCTTGCTGTTGCCGCTGGCGCCATGTTGTGGAGACACTGTTTCGTTGTGAAAGCGGAACTACTTTGTTTGTCCTTCCAAAAGAGGACACATCTAGAAATCAGTGGTTAAGCTGTATTTACAACACTGTTCCAGGACAGTTCATCCCAAATATTTAGTGTGCAGCACATTTTATGGAGGACTGTTTCCTGATTCTGGGAGAGAAGATTACAATGCGGGCAGTTCTGACTCACAGTCTGTAAGTATGTTTACATATATAAAGGTTTTTCCACTGATGATTCAAACACGAGTTTTGGGCAGTGTAGTAGAGTAGAGCTGTATTGTTGATGAGCAAACACTTGTGAAAAAGTATATGTTCCAGATTTTGAATGATCATGTCTTTTAAACTGAATTGTGCACAACCAGAACTGTAATCTGTGAAATTAACTATTTCTCATTCTTTATTTAAATTAAATTAATTTAAATTTATGCATTTAGCAGACGCTTTTATCCAAAGCGACTTACAGTGCATTCAGGCTATCAATTTTAATCTATCATGTGTTCCCGGGGAATCGAACCCCCAACCTTGCGCTTGTTAACAAAACGCTCTACCACTTGAGCTACAGGAGCACATTTATTTATTTAGATACAAACCGCTTAGCAAATCGCTAGCTGATTAGTCTGCTAGTTTTGCTTGTGCAAAATTGCAAATGTGCTTTTGTGAGAAAACAGACCTCCGGAAGTGGTTGATCACCCTTTGAGACAGCTAACTTCCCACCACCTACTATTTGTTGTAGGTCCCATGTCTGTTTGAGGTTTTATACCTTGTTTTATACTTTTGTGGGACTACAAATTTAAGAATCTGTGATCCTACATCCTTACATAACATCATATGAAAAACTAAGGTGAACTTCATTGTAATCAGCATTCAAGGTGAATGTAATGGCATCATTTTATTGATTAGATTCTATAGTGTTTGCAGTTATGGGGTTCTGCCTATCTCTGATCTTCCTACTTAGTTAACTTTGTGTAAATGTTTGCATGTCTCTAGTTATTGTGACCAGGTGCTGCTTAAAACATTTGGTGATAAAGATTCCAGGCAATCTGTGCATTATGTTCACAAGTCTTCAGGTCATTTGATGTATATTAGGTCTATTTGAGGATCCATTTGGGGGTCCATTTATTCACCTCTTTTTAACCTTGGGTGTAAGGCCAATATGGATAAGGACGGCCCACTTAATGCCAATGAATTACAATGTATGCCTACCTTAGTCAGACTGTGATGACTGCAGCATAAAGAAGATCTGTAAAGTTTGAGACTAAAGTCTCAAACCCAAAAAGATATTCTTTTAAAAAGTTAAGAGTCAACCAGCCACTCCTAAAAAGCCTCGTTCTAACACGTCCCCACATCTCTACGTCACTGTGTAGGAAGATTTGCATAACACCATCCAAATGTTTATGCAAAGAAAGAAGGCATAACTTTTATTCTTGATGTTGCTGCCAACGCCATGTCATGGAGATGCTGTTTCGTTTGAAACTACTTTGTTTGGCCTTCCAAAAGAGGACACAACTAAAAATCAGTGGTTAAGTTGACTGTTTCCTGATTCTGGGAGAGAAGATTAACTGTTTATGTTTTACCATCCTTTATCTAGTTTGTAATCAGTACAAGTGTAACCATATCAAAATACTGTTATTAAACCATTTCAATTATATATTATGTGCTAACTAGTTTTGATTCAGTATTAACTTTGAAGTGCTACCTATTGCAATACAATATAGTCACTTAATAGCAATGCTCTCCCACATAAGCTACTCTAATTACACTTATTTCCCCCATTGGTATAAGTGGCAGTGTGTGGTAATAGACTAGAAATGTACAGTTTTATACCATAGTTTTGTACCAGTTTCTTTAGTCATTCAGCAATCCTATAGCCTGAACCACTGTAGGGAAACCACCCTTACAGATGGTGCCGAACCCGGTATCCCTTGCAGTGAGTTTTCTGAGATTTATTTTGGTCGGTCATCAGAATGAGGAATTTTCACAGTTGATCTTGTGAATGGATTAAAGCTAACTACGGAGTAGGTAAGTATGTTATCATTGTCCATTTGTATGATATAGAAATTAGAAGGTTGTAAGTAGCTTTAATTGTCCCATTACTGTACACTCCGAGAACATTCAGACTCATCTCATCAGGGATGGAAGGGAACATTTCTGACAGTAATGTATTGTTTGATTTATGGAGCAAAAAGGTTAAACCTTACTTGAGCAAATTCAGAGTACAAGATGAGAGAATGCTTAGATGGTGGAACATAATTGGTAAACATGAAAAGAAATCAAAACAAGGTGAAATAATTAAGGCTTTAAAATACATGTGTTATACAAGGCTAAGTCAAGTCAAGTCAAGTCAAGTCAAGTCACCTTTATTTATATAGCTCTTTATACAAAACAGATTGTGTCAAAGCAACTAAATGTGAAGAACTGCATTCTAAAAAGGCAGAGGCACAAAAGTCGGAAGCTAGGATTCAAGATCTTCAGTTTCAGCTACATAACTTACTAGCTGAGTAGTTAATCCTAACTGAGAAGTTTAAAAATCACTAGGGCACCATTGCAGTTCTCAAGGCTAAGCTAAATGCACATTAGTTCATGTCTCCCAAAACGCTTGAGGCAATGGGACTAAAAAGCACGTTCACTTCTTGGAAGAGGTGACTTGCTGTGATGATTCTAGAACTTTTAGTTCAGAGGAAGCATGTGCTACTGCTCAAAAAAGTGTGCTGATTTCAGTTCTTAAGGCAATGAGGCATCATAATAGCGCAGGGTCGTGGACCAGAACACAGGTGTAAAGGAAGCATTAGAGAGTCAGGAAAATCCTCAGACTTCAGGAGAACATAGCAAACAACCCTGTTGTGAAGATAGCAGGTTTTGTAGTTCCTGTCACATAATAGGCCATACAGAGGACAAATGCTGGTCACTGGGTAGGGGCAGACCTCCACCTTATTTTCAGAGAGATAGGAAACCACTTTCTAAAGGCAGATATCAATGCTCATTTACAGGTAAAACTCTTAGTGAGTTAACTGCATTGTTCATGCAAGGCCTCCAGCTATTGACTTTACTTGCTAGTGGGTTAGCAGCTTAATAGCAATGGGCCCTATCATACACCCGACGCAAGGCACAGCACAAGTGTGTTTGCTAGTTTCAGTCCGGTGCCATTCGCATTTTCTTGTCCAGCACCACGTCGTTTAATTAGCAAATGCATTTGCGCCCATTTGTGCGCCCATGGGCGTGTTGTCTAAAAAAGAGGTGTGTTCAGTCCAATAGGCGCATTGCTGCCGCATTGCTATTTTAAGGAGCTGAAAACAGACTGCGTCTCAAACCTGGTCTAAAGTCTAAAGTCAATGGCGCAATATTTTTTTGTTATTTAAAGTGCGCGTTGGTAGAAAATGCGCCTCTGGGCGGCTCCACAGTGCGCGTTGACTTTGCTTATTACACACAGGGATGCGCTCCACACAAACATGCAAATATTTAAAACAGAAGGATTACAGTGTAAAAGAATATTATTGTGTAGGCTACAGAAATATAAAAACGTAATGATGGGTAGTCATTTTGCGTGTATTAGAATTAGGCTACTATTGCAATTCAGCCTATTACTACTTATAATGATGAATGAAATTGGCTAATTAATTAAACGTGCAAATACACACACATATATATTAACTGACTCATCGTGCGGAGCTTTGGTGGATTCCTGCTTGTCCCGTAGATGATCTGCTCGCGCGCTTTAACTTTGTGCACGAGCAGATCGGTTTCTTCGCTTGAGAAGCATTCAGCTTTTCCGCCAACAAATTTTGCCATGTAAATAGTGATCCGCCACGGCACGAGCGCATCTCGCTCTTAAAGGGAATGGGAGATGACACTCTGATTGGTGTATTAAACATTACGCCCATTACTCATTAAGAGAATAGGGACAACCCATTCCAAAAATGCGCCTTGGCGCACAAACCGTTTTTCCGTCGTTAAAATAACAAAAGTGGATTTGGACACACCCTGACTGAACCTGCGCTCTGCGCTTTACACTTTGCGTTTAGATCATTAAAATAGGCGAGTTTAATATGGAAACATCCAAATTTCAGTTATGCTGTTTGTGTTTTCAAATTTGTAATTGTGTCCTAAAAACATTGTGCAACATATGAACACATTATAGTTGTTTGTGTAACTACATGTGCACAAAGACTAGTTGAGTTTATTTTTATTTTTTAATACATTATACTGCTTTACTGTAAGTGTGTGAAACACTTAGGTTAAAGGTTGTAGATGCTGAGCATTCTAGACCACGTGTCTTGTGTGAAGTTGGAATAACTGGAATACTGGAAATGTATAACAATTTCAAGTTGCATGTGTGTCTATGTTGAGTTTGTTTGTCTTGAGTGGTACACCCTGCTATTTTCCATGTTGTTTAAGTGAACCATGTACAGAAGCATAGAATTGCCATGCGGCTACAATTAGTGGTGGGCAGATCGAGGCTTCGTGAAGCAATGAAACAGTTGAAGCAAATGTGCCATATTGTGTCGAGACTTCGAATCAATCCGACACCCGTCTCAACGGTGACACCTAGTGGTCACTTGCAGGTGTTGATCTGAAACAACCTTGACAAGGAACCATTAAAAAATTTGTTGTTTTTATTATTACTGTATTTTTCTCATATGTGAAGCTTGTAACCTGTAGGCTTCTCACTGTGCATAATGTTATTTTGGTCATGAAAAATTAATATTAATAAAAGAAATCAAGCCACAATGTCTCACTTTTTTAAAGATTTTTATTCAAAAATATTAATTTCTCTGCTGTGGAAGGACTTAGCCTACTTCTTTTTTTAGAGATTATTTCTCCAGCCTTTGAAAAAAATCCTCTCACAAGGGACGCTTGTTGCTGGCATGCAAAGATATTTTTTAGCAAGGACACATATGAGGAAAGATTACTGCTCTCTCTTTCCAGTAAATTAGGTGATCATGCGTTCTGGGCAAAAACGCATCATGCAGGTATTTTTTCACTTCCACTGTGGCATCAGCTGTAGCATTGTGTATCATCTGGGTTTCATGGATACGATTATCAAAAAGTTCCCATTAAACTGTCCTGTGTTTCTACTGGTGATGATGATGATGATGATGATGATGATGATGATGGGCCTGATGTTGACATTTGTGGCTCCAGGCCCGGCTCCACGGGGGGGGGCCAGGGTGGGCCTGGCCCACCCAATCAGAGGCTTGGCCCACCCTGGCCCCAACCACATAACAGCCAATCACAAAATTAAAAGAACTGCCCCTTTTTATCAAATCTAAAGTTACTTAATTGATACAAGATCTGTTAAGGGGTCAAAAAAAATTACAAATGCAAAAAGAGAATGTAAAAATAAACATGTCAACCATTTTTATCTATCTATCTATATTCAGGGCTCCAAACTGCGACTAAAACAGTCGCATTTGCGTCCATAAATATTAATTTGCGAGTGACGTTTTTGCTGAGGTCGCCACTGGCGACTACCCGCCAAAAGCTCCTCAGGATTTAACCGCTAAAAAAGTTTTCTCAGGCGGATGATTTGCTGCATTCTAGCAGCGCCCCGTCTGTGATAAAACGAACTCGGGCCGAATACACACAACTACACCGAGTGTGGACCTGCCGCGTGTACAACAGCTTTCAGCCGAGATCGGCCATAGAGAAAAAGCCGTCTGTCAGCCAGAAGTGTTTTTGTAGAGTCGGCGCGGCTCTGGCCCATTATCTTCTCACCGATGCCGAGACTGAACCGACAGAGACGCATTTCAGCCAGAATCAGCCCGTTATTGCTTTCTAGGTATATATTTACATGTTATAACTTAAACATTTGAATGTAATGCCTTTTTTCCTAATTGATTTGCGATCAGATCTTTTGTTATGTTCACGTATTAAACAGACGATGCGCATCAAAATTTTAGTGGAAAAAGAGAGTTTCAAACAGTCCTCGTCTCTGCCGCACATCAGAGCTGACGCACACAGTCTGATAAACGCAGCTCCGCTGTGCAGCGAGAGAGAGAAATGACGGAGACGGTAAGAAGGGAAAGTGCAGAAAATACAGCGTCTATTTCGTGCACAACTTGAACAAACTAGAACAGGTAAAGCTGTCAGCTGTATGAATATTGGCAATATCGTTAACAATTCTCGTTTATAATAATTACTAATATGGCTTCTTCTAAACAAGATCTTGGTCTCTTGTTCTTTTAATGCGTGAACTTCATTGTTTGAAGTGCAACTGCCGTCCAGTAATGGCAAAAAGCTCGATGCTTTGTAACTTTTTAATAAAAAGTACCAGCTTTTAAAATTTCTTTTAATGCGTGAACTTCATTATTTGAAGTGCATTTTGTAGCTCCTTAATGGGGCAGGCGCGGTCGCTTTAAGCGGCCTCAGTTCAAGGGCAAGTGAACCCATTTAATCTTTCTCTTTACTAATATAGTACATAGTGAACATGAATTAACATCAAAAAGGTAGGCTATTTTATAAGAGAGCCTACAGTACAACTTACTGAAATGTCTCATGTAGGAGGAGCCCAAGCTACGCTCAGTGGCCAAGTGTTGTTCCATGATACTGGTACAGACTCTGTGTAATGAACAATTCTTTGTGACTGTATATTTCAAGCTGGAAAAGACATTTAGTTCCCACTTTAAGTGAACCTTAGTTCCCAGGTCATCTACAAGATGGATTTAAAATGCTGATAAAGTCAAGAAAAGATGAGACATAAACACATTACAGTATGATTGAAATGTAGAAATGTAAATAAATAAATAATAATAATCGTAAAATAAATAAAACACGTTTATTCTGTGGCACCTAAAAAAATTATTTGGCTCCTAAGTTTTTTTTTCTTATAGGAGCCAATGGCTCCTTACTCGATTTGTTTGTTTGGAGCCCTGTATATATATGTATATATATATATATCTATCTATCTATCTATATATATATATATACAGTACAGACCAAAAGTTTGGAAACATTACTATTTTTAATGTTTTAATGTAAAGTTTCTTCTGCTCATCAAGCCTGCATTTATTTGATCAAAAATACAGAAAAAACAGTAATATTGTGAAATATTATTACAACTTAAAATAATAGTTTTCTATTTGAATATACTTAAAAAAAATAATTTATTCCTGTGATGCAAAGCTGAATTTTCAGCATCATTACTCCAGCCTTCAGTGTCACATGTAACATCCAGTCTATCACATGATCATTTAGAAATCATTCTAATATTCTGATTTATTATGAGTGTTGGAAAACAATTCTGCTGTGTAATATATTTGATGAATAAAAGGTTAAAAATAACTGCATTTATTCAAAATAAAAAAAAAATTCTAATAATATATATTCTAATAATATATTTTCTTTACTATCACTTTTTATCAATTTAACACATCCTTGCTGAATAAAAGTATTGATTTTATTTAAAAAAGAAAGAAAGAAAGAAAAATTACTGACCCCAAATTACTGACCAGTAGTGTATATTGTTATTACAAAATATTTATATTTTAAAAACATAGCTTCTTTTTTTTATTCTTTATTTTTTTACTTTTTATTCATCAAAGTTTCATAAAAAGGTATCACATGTTCTGAAAAAATATTAAGCAGCAGAACTGTTTCCAACTTTGATAATGAATCATCATATTAGAATGATTTCTAAAGGATCATGTGATAATGATCCTAAAAATTCAGCTTTGCATCACAGAAATAAATGATAATTTATAATTATTTTAAATTGTAATAATATATCACAATATTACTTTTTTTTTCTGTATTTTTGATCAAATAAATGCAGGCTTGATGAGCAGAAGAAACTTCTTTCAAAAACATTAAAAATAGTAATTCCAAACTTTTGGTCTGTACTGTATATATGTATATATGTATATATATATATATATATTATATATATATATACTGTATATATATATATATAATATATATGTATATATATATAAGTTATATCCGACCGGCCCACCTGGGATATCATTTGGCCCACCTTTCATCTCATATCTGGAGCCGGGCCTGTGTGGCTCTGAATAAAAATGAAAACAGCAATTAGTAACAAATCCTACAGTGATGGCATATATGAAGTATATATGATATAAATCAGATAACATGACATAACAGACTGAAACTGCTCACCAGGAGTTGTGTTTGAATGCATCAGCGAAGCACACTCCAGTGTGATGTGCTTTTCAGCGTCCTGGGCTTTGGCAGGATTTCCAAATGCCACATTTTTGAACCTTGGGTCCAACAGTGTAGCCAGTGCCAAGGCTCTAAAAACTCTCTACATCTGGAGTGCAGATGTATCTATATATGTATCTATCTATTAATCTATCTGTCTATATATATATATTTCTATCTATAGATCTATTAATGTGTCACTATATGTATACTCTGTCTGTCTCTAGCCTATCAGTCAATGTGTAAATTTAAATGTAAGCCTAAGTATAACTAAACAAATCGCACTATAAATGTCACTATATCACCAAATATCCGCTATCTCAAAATCAAACTTACTCTCTCACAAAAACCCATGAGGTCAAGATGCGTTGACTTACAGATGTGCGATTGTGTGGTCTGTACCCGACCGTGTTAATCAAACGCTGATTCGGCGGACCATGCCACCTGTCGAAACACTTGTGAAACACTTCAGTTGTGTCCCAAACTTAAGTGCACGGACTCCGGAGGGCGCATTTGAAGTGCGAATGCGTCACCGCGGCGCGACGAAGGCTGACGAATTTCAAATGCGCCCTTTATTTCCCAGGAAAATTAAGTGTACATCTTCGCACCCTACCATATCCCAGAATCACTTGCGTGAATATGACGAAGGTGTTTATATTCAGAGGCAGGCGAGAGTTCTGTGGAGGACTTCACATTGAAATGTATGTATTGTGTTTTCATTTACTCAAATACCTAGCGAAAGTGTTTAAAGGCAGGTTTTTTTTTTTAACATAAAGCCCACAAACAATAAGACAGCCACTATATAAGGCAGTGGTCTTTCCCTTTGTTGTGTTTTTGAAGTGCTATCATGCAAGAGATGTCTACAAAGGTTTTAACCAAACTTTAGCACTTCAGTATTTTGTATGCATGCTGTGTCATATTTTCTAATGTTAAGATTGCAAACCTGTCTTTATATTTTTCAACTTGGGTAAAGTTGGTTTTATATTCAGACATTCGG
This sequence comes from Cyprinus carpio, assembly GCF_018340385.1. Classification (NCBI taxonomy): domain Eukaryota; kingdom Metazoa; phylum Chordata; class Actinopteri; order Cypriniformes; family Cyprinidae; genus Cyprinus; species Cyprinus carpio. The sequence continues at coordinate 11,804,077 of NC_056593.1, read as the reverse complement.
ACTTCCGCGATCAATAACTTTGTTAACATGCACTTAAAAAAGCCACTTTCGGTCAATTATCATTTACCGACCATGATGAGCACAATTCAGAACACATTATTATGTCGAACTCGACGTTTTAAAGAAGCTGATAAACACGCTTACCTCTATGGAGTTTCGTGACGTCATCGCTTATCTGAGGGACTATCTACAAATTACGTGTTTCTATTAAAAATAAATAAAAACACAACTGTTTTTATTTATTTGCCTCCAGATGAACAAGAACTGTGTTGATTTGTCGGTTTTAACAATGACATGATTTATTTCAATAGGTTTTGAAAGCATGGGCCAACTTCTCTGCAGCAAGTTGGAGCATGTAGTCTGGACCCTACAGAACATACTACAGCCCATGTCTTGCTGTTTTATTCACCTCTGTTTTTCTGATTTTAAGTATAATAAAGACTTAACAGTGTAACAGTGTTCTCTAGGTGTTGATTGAAAAGAATGGCTAAACTATCTTTTATGTTTTTCTGTTTTATGTCATCTTTGTTTAACATTAAACACCAATTCATGTGCATTGATTGTTTACATTCCTGCAGAAATATCACTTTGCATGGTACTGAATCTATCAGATTATTGACAAGTACTCAGAACTCATGACAGCAAACACAATGTTGATTTTGGGTGAACATTTCTAAAACTATGGCAAAACTTTCTTCAAGATGGTTTATAAAGAATTTGTGCTTCACATATATATTAAATTTGTACCATCACTGTTTTTATGGGTTACCGCAATGACTTTTCCATAATCTTTTGGAAAAAAAACATTTTTTTGTTAAATGTTTTCCACAACATTCTAATTTATTGAGATGCACCTGCATGTTTTTTCTTCATAGAGACACCTTACAGTTCAATAACTTTTTTCAGAAGTGTTGAAATACAAGTATTGGCCATAAAACATTCATTTTTCAGCATCCCTGTGTTTCTTCATAGACACACCATAACTTCACTTCAAGTTCAATACCTTTCCATAGAAGGCTCACACGGTTACAAAACAAGATGCTAAATAATCATGTGACCTTGTAGAACATATCAGAAGTGTTGAAATACAAGTATTTGCACTAAATTATACATTTATAGCATCCCTGTATTCAATGGGTTTCTTCATAGAGACATCTTCCAGTTCAATAACTTTCAAAAGGAGGCTCACACCGTTACAAAACAAATTGCTAAATAATTATCTGACCCTCTACTTCATATCAGAAGTCTTGAAATACAAGTATTGGCCATAAAACATACATTTGCAGCATCCCTGTATTTCTTCATAGACACACCATAACTTCACTTCCAGTTCAATACCTTTCCAAAGAAGGCTCACACGGTTACAAAACAAGCTGCTAAATAATCATGTGACCTTGTAGAACATATCAGAAGTCTTAAAAGTACAAGTATTTGCCCTAAATTATACATTTACAGCATATCTTTATTCTATGGGTTTCTTCATAGAGACACCTTCCAGTTTAATAACTTTCCAAAGGAGGCTCACACCGTTACAGAACAAGCTGCTAAATAATCATGTGACCTTGTAGAACATATCAGAAGTGTTAAAAGTACAAGTATTTGCACTAAATTATACATTTACAGCATCTCTTTATTCTATGGGTTTCTTCATAGAGACACCTTCCAGTTTAATATACTTTCCAAAGGAGGCTCACACCATTACAGAACAAGCTGCTAAATAATCATGTGACCTTGTAGAACATATCAGAAGTCTTGAAATACAAGTATTTGCACTAAATTATACATTTATAGCATCCCTGTATTCAATGGGTTTCTTCATAGAGACACCTTCCAGTTCAATAACTTTCCAAAGGAGGCTCACACCGTTACAAAACAAGTTGCTAAATAATCATGTGACCTTGTAGAAACATATCAGAAGTGTTGAAATACAAGTATTGGCCATAAAACATTGATTTTCAGCATCCCTGTGTTTCTTCATAGACACACCATAACTTCACTTCAAGTTCAATACCTTTCCATAGAAGGCTCACACGGTTACAAAACCAGCTGCTAAATAATCATGTGACCTTGTAGAACATATCAGAAGTCTTAAAAGTACAAGTATTTGCACTAAATTATACATTTACAGCATCTCTTTATTCTATGGGTTTCTTCATAGAGACACCTTCCAGTTTAATAACTTTCCAAAGGAGGCTCACACCGTTACAAAACAAGTTGCTAAATAATCATGTGACCTTGTAGAACATATCAGAAGTGTTGAAATACAAGTATTGGCCATAAAACATTCATTTTCAGCATCCCTGTATTTCTTCATAGACACACCATAACTTCACTTCCAGTTCAATACCTTTCCAAAGAAGGCTCACACGTTTACAAAACAAGTTGCTAAATAATCATGTGACCTTGTAGAACATATCAGAAGTGTTGAAATACAAGTATTGGCCATAAAACATTCATTTTCAGCATCCCTGTGTTTCTTCATAGACACACCATAACTTCACTTCAAGTTCAATACCTTTCCATAGAAGGCTCACACGGTTACAAAACCAGCTGCTAAATAATCATGTGGCCAAACAGAGGAGCAAAGCACCTGGGTATTCACTATGCCATTTCTGCCTGTTGACTACATATGTAAATTGAAACCAAGCGTTTTCACAACTACTTTTAACTATTTCTACAATTTCTAAATATATCTAACAACATGTCATATTTCCCTTCCAGATTCAATGTGATTTGTTTCATGTTCGGTGCCTCAACAGTAATGTGCCACCAGAAGAACAAGCATGGATTAGTGATTTGTGTTGGTAAGCTCTTATAGGAGCTTATGCTGAAAGTGTGTTTAAACAGCAAGAAATGTGTCTTGCGTATTTGATATGTTATGGAATTACTTTTGTAGTGTTTGGTTTATGTTTGATATGGGTCTATTGGTGTATGCAAATTTCCAATGTGCTTATGTGTTGTTCTTTTTCATATTCATTAATACAACATATTCCTTTAGGCAGTACAGTATAATAATTCCAAGTCATTTTTTTATATGTATTTTTTTTGTTGTTGCATTGTATTCATATTACTGATAATTGTTGTTAATACATTTTAGGGAAAGACTTTGTCTGCCTGGATCTCTCTCTGCATCACATATTGTTGTAGTGCATGATGTCTTCTGCTGGCCTTTTAAGTGAATGCAGTTTGTAAGAACTTACGTGGATTTGTGAAGGAGAAATTATTGTGACATTAGATATGTTGATAGTTCACTCTTTATTCATTATCTACAAAAATACTTAAAAGACCTAAATGTTTTTAGGCTTTATTTTTTTTTTTTTTTGTTTAGCTTTATGTATAGCTGCTTTTCAAAGTCAACTAAATGTAATAAATGAGCCAATCCCCATGGTGTAGTGTGCCCTTTGGAGTGTGCTTAATAACAAAGTGATTTGGGGTTAACTTGGGCAAACACTGAAAAAGTATGGCAATGTTAAGGTGCAGGTAGCATCAGGACCACGGACAGTGTCATATATATAATATGATACATGGATGTTGTAAATGTATCTTTTAGAGCAAATACTTGTACTTTCAAGACTTCTGATATGATGTAGAGGGTCAGATAATTATTTAGCAACTTGTTTTGTAACGGTGTGAGCCTCCTTTGGAAAGTTATTGAACTGGAAGATGTCTCTATGAAGAAACCCATTGAATACAGGGATGCTATAAATGTATAATTTAGTGCAAATACTTGTATTTCAAGACTTCTGATATGTTCTACAAGGTCACATGATTATTTAGCAGCTTGTTCTGTAACGGTGTGAGCCTCCTTTGGAAAGTTATTAAACTGGAAGGTGTCTCTATGAAGAAACCAATAGAATAAAGATATGCTGTAAATGTATAATTTAGGGCAAATACTTGTACTTTTAAGACTTCTGATATGTTCTACAAGGTCACATGATTATTTAGCAGCTTGTTTTGTAACTGTGTGAGCCTTCTATGGAAAGGTATTGAACTTGAAGTGAAGTTATGGTGTGTCTATGAAGAAAACACAGGGATGCTGAAAATGAATGTTTTATGGCCAATACTTGTATTTCAACACTTCTGATATGTTCTACAAGGTCACATGATTATTTAGCAGCTTGTTCTGTAATGGTGTGAGCCTCCTTTGGAAAGTTATTAAACTGGAAGGTGTCTCTATGGAGAAACCCATAGAATAAAGAGATGCTGTAAATGTATAATTTAGTGCAAATACTTGTATTTCAAGACTTCTGATATGTTCTACAAGGTCACATGATTATTTAGCAGCTTGTTCTGTAACGGTGTGAGCCTCCTTTGGAAAGTTATTAAACTGGAAGGTGTCTCTATGAAGAAACCCATAGAATAAAGAGATGCTGTAAATGTATAATTTAGGGCAAATACTTGTACTTTTAAGACTTCTGATATGTTCTACAAGGTCACATGATTATTTAGCAGCTGGTTTTGTAACCATGTGAGCCTCTTTTAAAAAGGTATTGAACTGGAAGTGAAGTTATGGTGTGTCTATGAAGAAACACAGGGATGCTGAAAATGAATGTTTTATGGCCAATACTTGTATTTTAACACTTCTGATATGTTCTACAAGGTCACATGATTATTTAGCAGCTTGTTCTGTAACCGTGTGAGCCTCTTGTAAAAAGGTATTGAACTGGAAGTGAAGTTATGGTGTGTCTATGAAGAAATACAGGGATGCTGCAAATGTATGTTTTATGGCCGATACTCATATTTCAGGGCTTCTGATCTGTTCTGCAAGGTCACATAAACATGTCGACACTTGTTTTGTAGCGGTCTGTGCCACTTGTAAAAAGCTATTGAACTGGAAGCGCAGTCATGGGTGTGTCTATGAAGAAACTTTGGGATGCTGCAGATGTCTGTCTGATGGCCGATACTCGTATTTCAGGGCTTCTGATCTGTTCTACAAGGTCACATGATTATGTAGCAGCTTGTTCTGTAACCGTGTGAGCCTCTTGTAAAAAGCTATTGAACTGGAAGTGAAGTTATGGTGTGTCTATGAAGAAACTTTGGGATGCTGCAGATGTCTGTTTGACGGCCGATACTTCTATTTCAAGAGTTCTGATATGTTCTACAAGGTCACATAATTATTTAGCAGCTTGTTTTGTAACCGTGTGAGCCTCTTTAAAAAAGCTATTGAACTGGAAGCGCAGTCATGGTGTGTCTATGAAGATACTGTGGGATGCTGCAAATGTCTGTTTTACGGCTGATACTCGTATTTCAGGGCTTCTGATCTGTTCTGCAAGGTCACGTAAACATGTCGACACTTGTTTTGTAGCGGTGTGAGCCTCTTTTAAAAAGCTATTGAACTGGAAGCGCAGTCATGGTGTGTCTATGAAGAAATACAGGGATGCCGCAAATGTCTGTTTTATGGCCGATACTCATATTTCAGGGCTTCTGATCTGTTCTGCAAGGTCACATAAGCATGTCAACATTTGTTTTGTAGCGGTCTGTGCCACTTGTAAAAAGGTATTGAACTGGAAGCGCAGTCATGGTGTGTCTATGAAGAAACTTTGGGATGCTGCAGATGTCTGTTTGACGGCCGATACTCGTATTTCAGGGCTTCTGATCTGTTCTACAAGGTCACATGATTATGTAGCAGCTTGTTCTGTAACCGTGTGAGCCTCTTGTAAAAAGCTATTGAACTGGAAGCGCAGTCATGGTGTGTCTATGAAGAAATACAGGGATGCTGCAAATGTCTGTTTTACGGCCGATACTCGTATTTCAGGGCTTCTGATCTGTTCTGCAAGGTCACATAAACATGTTGACACTTGTTTTGTAGCGGTGTGAGCCTCTTTTAAAAAGGTATTGAACTGGAAGCGCAGTCATGGTGTGTCTATGAAGAAATACAGGGATGCTGCAAATGTATGTTTTATGGCCGATACTCATATTTCAGGGCTTCTGATCTGTTCTGCAAGGTCACATAAACATGTCGACACTTGTTTTGTAGCGGTCTGTGCCACTTGTAAAAAGGTATTGAACTTGAAGCGCAGTCATGGTGTGTCTATGAAGAAACTTTGGGATGCTGCAGATGTCTGTTTGATGGCCGATACTCATATTTCAGGGCTTCTGATCTGTTCTGCAAGGTCACATAAACATGTCGACACTTGTTTTGTAGCGGTGTGAGCCACTTGTAAAAAGCTATTGAACTGGAAGCGCAGTCATGGTGTGTCTATGAAGATACTGTGGGATGCTGCAAATGTCTGTTTTACGGCCGATACTTCTATTTCAAGAGTTCTGATATGTTCTACAAGGTCACATAATTATTTAGCAGCTTGTTTTGCAACATTGTGAGCCTCTTTTAAAAAGGTATTGAACTGGAAGTGAAGTTATGGTGTGTCTATGAAGAAATACAGGGATGCTGCAGATGTCTGTTTGAAGGCCGATACTCATATTTCAGGACTTCTGCTCTGTTCTGCAAGGTCACCTAATTATTTAGCAGCTTGTTTTGCTACAATATGAGACTATTTTGAAAAGTTATTGCACTGGAATTTGTGTCAATGGACAAATACATAGTGATGGTTCTTTTTGAACATCTACACTAAATACTTGTACATTACAGACTTGATGTATGTTATTTTTTGTCAGATACATGTATTGCTACTTAGCACCTGTTCCCTTCTTTCAAAAGCTACTAAAGTGGATGACGTGACATTGAGGAATCCCATAAAATCAGTGATGGTCCAAATTAAATATATATGTGAGGCACAAATTCTTTATAAACCATCTTAAAGACAGTTTTGCCATAGTTTTATAAATGTTCACCCAAAATGAACATCCTGTTTGCTGTCAGGAGTTCTGAGTACTTGTCAATAATCTGATGGATTCAGTACCATGCAAAGCGATATTTTTGCAGGACTGCAAACATTAATCAATGCACGTGAATTGTGAGAGTTTCATGTTAAACAAAGATGTCATAAAAGATAGTTTAGACATTATTTTTATTCAACACCTGGAGACCACTGTTAAGTCTTTATTATACTTAAAATCAGAAAGGAGAAAAAAAGGTGAATAAAAGAAGATGTGGGTTGTAGTATGTTCTGTAGGGTCCAGACAAGATTTTCCAACTTGCTTCAGAGAAGGTAAGCCATGCTTTCAAAACCTATTGAAATAAATCATATGTCATTGTTACAAGCAATACATCAACACAGTTCTTGTTCATTTTGAGGCAAATACATAAATAAAAAAGTTGTTTTAACTGTCATTAACTATGTTCAGGAGATTACACGTGATTTCCCACTTGTCTGAATTGTTACTACATTACAGTTCATGTACGTTCATTCTTTTTAAATTCCTAAACATCTTTTCAAACACCATCATTATAATGCCATTTTTATTGTGGCTAAAATAAATTCTACAGCATTACAAGTAAGTAAGTGTAAGTGATAACAATGTAAGTGATACTTGCTGGCACATCTGTAGTTGGCTACAGAATACTTGTCTGTTCGCACACAATGAAAAAATTGTGTCGAAATTTTTAGACGGTCCCTAACCAATTTCCAGCACTACATTGGACATTCAGCAGACATTCGCTTCTAAATATGCCATAAAAACAATATTTGGCCATTTTGATCGATTTTGAAACCAATGAATTTGGTTCACAATGATGTCGCTGATTAGAATATGCCAAAAAAAACCTTTATTGCACATATAATTTGAAAGTTATTGAACGCGGAAATGTGGGAAAAGTTGCGAATGTGCGAATATAAAACCAACTTTACCCAAGTTATTTTTCATAAGTGTTTCCATTTTCTTTTGTTTTAATACTATTCTGGAGAAAGTGAGCATGTGTTTTTGTTGTTAACAGGCATGGTTTATTTGTGAAGTGTCCTGAGACAGGTGAGGGAGCAAGTGGGAAGGTGGGAATTTGTTTTAATACATTCTTCATTAGCCAAGAGAAAACAGTGGGAAAAAAATGAGTACATTACAGTTTTTCCAATATATTTTTTCAATGTCATATTGTCAATGAAACAACCTAATTTCTGTAGTTTATTTTTGTGACGCAAGTTAAAAATGAAATGCATAAATTGTATACATTATTAATTTTTTTTGTGTGTAATTTATTATTTATTTAGTTTGTTTTTTTTATGTAAGTTTTGTATTTTTGTTTTGCATGTTCATGTGTAAATAAAAGAAAAGTGCTTATGTACATTGTTCATTTTTTTAATGTAGCTTATAATTTTTTTCACAAAACATTATTTTATATGTTTATTTGTTTGTCATGTAAATACTTTTTTACACATTAAAACAAATTGTTCTATACATAATAGAAAGTACTTTTTACAACCATTTACAACATAGCTTAGGTTTAACATCAGAAAAACAGCATCAGTTTGAGCCCGGCCCTGCCTCCGTGTGTTCTGGGGTCTTCAGGAGGTGAATCTCTTGGTGAATGGCCAGCACCTCCTCAGAGACTCGGAGGACAATGCGGTGACAGTGGAACGAGGCACATGTCAAACACGCTGGAGACCTTCTGTATGATGTACCGCTGGCAGACAGAAGAGAAACACCAGGGTCTGGATCATGGCACACCATCCATGTTGCCGTTCACTTCCCAGTAGATCCAGCAGCACAGTCAGGGTCTCCCTGCTCAGGACAAAACCATTAAACACCTGTCCAGCGCTGGCACATTCAGCTTTATTCTTGCAGTACAGGGGTCTGCTCTGATTTAGGGAAAGAAGGAAAAGAGTAATTGTTTAGAGCTATGACATCGTAATTAGTACAAGAAATATTGACATACTTTAGTAAACTACTTTTAGTAACTACCAATACCATATTGGGGAAAAAGTACTACTCATATTTAAAACTTTAGCTGAAGAGATAGTTCACCCAAAAAATTAAATTAATACTCTAATATACTTCAGGTATTGAGAGTAAAAGTAAAGGTATGTGCAGTATTGTCTTGAAAAAAACAATTTGTCAGGATGGTTTTACATTAATGATACTGCTGCACTTCTGTGTATGTTGCAATTTACTTCTAAATATGTTCAAGGTTATTAAATTTAAAGTTGCTGCACATTAAGCTGTACTATGCTCTATTTTTTTTTAAATACAGTTTTATTTTTATGGTTAACTGCCTAAAAAATACGGGTTGCAAGTCTACATATGGTCAAGACAATAAACTACATAAAATTACACCTTTGTAAAATAACAGTCAGCATTTTAACTGATATGTGTGTATTTTGTACAGTAGTTTTTCATATGTATCATTACATTATTTAAGTAAGCTCCAAGCCAGTACCTGCATTTAAAGTTGTAATCCGACAAAGATCGCAGCAAACCAGTGTAATTTACCTGGCCTCGGTCTTGGCTAAGCCTGAGGTTCATCACCGTCTCCTCCATTATGAGTAAATCATAAAAACAAAAACGAGCAATCCTGGCTGCACCTATCCTGGCAGGATTGTCCTCTCTTCAGCTCTCCTCTAGCACCATTGCTATGCAACAAAGCGCTAATCAGAAACACCTGGTGGCGGAATTAGGAAATCCTGTGAAGGCGGATCATCTGATTCTCTTTGGAGGGCCCTTCGTGCACTTCGGAGGCCTGGTCTTCGAAGTCCGTGGCCTTCGAAGTGTGCACACTCAACTTTGGGACACAGCTTTCGAGGCTTCATTTAGCCGTAGTCACGTGACATGGGTGTTTTGAATCACGCTTCGGATCAGTGTTTCAAAACATCTGCGCTTTGGGATCTCGCAAAGCTTCGGAACGTCTGTTTTGCGTCAGCCATCCCTAGCTACAATATGATTCACAATTGCATTATCCTTTCTGAATTGACTTCTAATTGTTTCATTATGTAATTGGCATGATACAATTTTAACTGGCTAATAATAAATAATTATATTTGATTTATTCTGATTTCTTCTGAGATAAGTTTTTAAGTAGATTATTGTGTAGTCTAACATTTCCGCAAATCTGCGCCCAGGGCAAATCATACTTAAGTACCAATGAGGGGGCAGGGGGCTCCCCATTAGGGATCTTCTGATTTCTGTCTGTCACACTGGTTTAACAAGTTACAGTTTTCGTGATTATAGAAAAAATACACTTTTTGTTATTTGCTAGCAGGGTGCGGCACTTAAAGGTATTATAATCACCCTGTATTCTCTGAGTAAGTTACAGAACTGGCGAGTTTGCGTTCGTGCGTTCACACTTGGCAAGTGAATTTCTGAGCGAAATTAGGTCCATAATGAATGAATAATTGAAAGTATGGGATTTCCAGAATACTCAAAAATCTAAATTAATAAACAATCGATATTTGTGATCAGGTTTTAATTAGAAAAATTGCCTCAATTTAATGATCACGTGAAATTGGAGTCAGATTGGACACGGAGCTAGACTAAATTTTAAACTAAATCCAGATGAATTCAGAAGCGCAAGTAAAAGACTTAATACGAATTAAACCTTCGACCAGGCCGCTGGATTCCGCTTATTGTGCTGGTGGGTGGATTCTTACAATGGGAACACAGTTCATGCACAGAGCTCACTTCTAACGAGCTGATTATCTGAATCAGGTGTGTTAAAAAATTATGAGTTTGTGCTTGGGATTGATATGAGTTCTGTATGCTTTTGTTGTCCACACACACATTGAAAAGACAACTGTAAACACACTTGTGATCGGAATGTTATCCGATCAGCGTGTCCTGGTCCAGAGGTAGTCGAGGACGCATTGTGATCAGATCTTAGTGTAATGTAAACGCAATCCAGCCATCGTGTCTACATTCGCAGGTGGATGTCATGCAAAACGCCGCCCCCTCTCTCTCAAATTGTCAGAAAAAAAGATGGAGAACACCCGTGTGGAAGGCTAATGACTCCTACACTTCTCTTTGATTTGTAAAATGTCCCGCGACTGAAAATGCTTTTCAAAAGAAAATCCACCACTTCAGGTTGACTTTGCACCGAGCCATTCTCTGCAGACTTATTTAAATATTGTGCGGGAAAGACAGATCCAATCGTTTATCCAGATAGAAAAGTCAGTTGATGTTGCCAAGTGTAAATGCAGCCAAAGAGAGACATGCAAAATATGCAGAGCTGGGGGATGTGAGGACTGGAATTGAGAACCACTGGGGTAGAGTAGACCTTGTTGTTTGTTATTTCTCTGATCACAAATGTAGACATGGTTTTATGTTTACGCGGCGCGGCGCGGCACAGCGCGATGCAACGCAATGTGTAAAAACACAGTATAAGTTATTATATTCCATAATTATGTTCCCACTGGATGCAATGGGGTTCTTTGTCTTGTCTTGCCGGTGTTCTGACAGGGAGTGTAACATTTCTGTCACACACTTGAGGCATTCGGCCAATCACAAAGCACTGGATAGCTGGCCAACCAGAGCACACCTTGCTTTTCAGACCGATTAGCTTTGTAAAAATCAATGTGTTTCAGAAAGGTGGGGCACAGAGGAGAAACAATAATGTACAGTATGTGGAAAATGTTTTTTTATTTTTTTTTTTTTTTTTTTTTTTTTAACTTAAAACACATTTTATTATTTTATTTACACAAAATAATGTTCTTTTTAGCAACATCATATGACCCCTTTAAATGCACTTCTCGTCAAGTGGTTCTTTGCCACCACATTGTGCATTTAAAATCCTTTAATGCATGGCAAACCATTTATTATCTCGTACATAACATCTTTTTCGTAAATATATACATGCATGTATGTGTATTTTTTTGGGGGGGGGGGGCGCGTGGTTTAGCGAAGTCTGCAGCGGCGGGAGAGAGAGTCAGGAGACGAGCGGTGAGTGAGTGGATTCGGAAACGATCAACACCTGTTTCTTGTTGCAGTAATTGGCGTGGAGAGAGTATAAAACGCCAGGAGAAACGGGAGCAGTTGAGAGAGAACCGGACTGCTGACGGGACCCGAGAAACCGGAAGAAGTAACACGGAAGTGCGATGCGTTAGAGTTTATTGTTTGTCAAAATAAAAGTCATCATTGGTGTTTGCAGAGATTTATTAGTAAACCACAATAAAACTCGTCAGCAGTCCAGCCGACCCTTGTCCTCTTCCTTTCCTCCCACGAACTCACTACAGTGTATTTATATATACATAATAAACACAGTACACACACATATTATGTAAACAAAAACTTTTCTTTTGGGTGGAATTAATAGAGATTAATCTTTTGACAGCACTAGTTTGCACTTAAGTATATTCTTGTACGTTATATTATTTTCATAAAACATACTTTTTTTTTTCAGCATACTATGATTGTATTTACCTTAATCTTGTAATATAGCACAGAATTGGGATGCAGCCATCACTAGCGCACAGCACTATGCCCCTGAGATGTTTATGTAAGCAGACGGTACACCACCATGTGGACCAGTGCCAGACAGCCACAAAACATGAGAAATAGGGTTGCAAGTACAACAAAAATTTCTTTGAGGTCAGAGGGCTGGTTTTGTCCTCTAACAGTCCCTTGAAATGTGCTAGAGTAGGTTAAAAAGGTTGTAGAAAAACAGGCAATGTAACCAGCAGGATTAACTGGTACATGTGTAGTTATTCTCTGTCCACACACAGGTAACAGCTTTTAGACCAAATACACTCATCAAACCTGCATACTGATCTAATGGCTCTTAGCTTAGCATAATTTATGTGTGCTTAACTGTAGCCTAGAATGAGAAGAGAGTTCTTCTCATTTATGAATATTCCCAGATAGCACATGTACATCTGCAAGATGTCTGTAATAGATTACTTTATCTGAAAAGCATCTGCTGTGTACAAACATCTGATAAACATCTTTAAGATGACAGTTTTACCTACATTTTAAATCATAAACATCTTATACATTTTCTAAATGTCTATTTGGCATCTAACAGGAAATATCCTTGAGATGTATTGCTGATGAAATATGTTCCAGATTTCGAATGATCATGTCTTTTAAATTGAACTGTGTATAACCAAAACTGTAATCTGTGAAATTAACCATTTCTCATTCTTTGTTTATTTAGATAGCTTGCGTTTTGCATACAAACCACTTAGCAAATTGCTAGCTGATTTGTCTGCTAGTTTTGCTTGTGCAAAATTGCAAATGTGCTTTTGTGAGAGAACAGATCTCCGGAAGTGGTTGATCACTCTTTGAGACAGCTAACTTCCCACCACCTACTATTTGTTGTAGGGCCCATGTCTGTTTGAGGTTTTATACCTTGTTTTATACTTTTGTGGGACTACAAATTTAAGAATCTGTGACCCTACATCCTTACATAACATCATATGAAAAACTAAGGTGAACTACATTGTAATCAGCATTCAAGGTGAATGTAATGGAATCATTTTATTGATTAGATTCTATAGAGTTTGCAGTTATGGGGTTCTGGCTGTCTCTGATCTTCCTACTTAGTTAACTTTGTGTGAATGTTTGCATGTCTCTAGTTATTGTGACCAGGTGCTGCTTAAAACATTTGGTGATATAGATTCCAGGCAATCTGTGCATTGTTCACAAGTCTTTAGGTCATTTGATGTATATTAGGTCTATTTGAGGATCCATTTGGGGGTCCGATTTTTTGGAGTTTTTTTAACCTTGGGTGTAAGGCCAATATGGATAAGGACGGCCCACTTAATGCATATTAATTACAATGTATGCCTACCTTAGTCAGACTGTGATGACTGCAGCACCGCACATCACATTCCCAATAAAGAATCTTCTGAGGACACACCAAAATCTCCTGGTCTTTGCTTCAGAGTTTCTTACAATTTCATAACATAGTTGTAATGTGTGCTTTAGTTTTTAAAAGCAAATTTAATGGTATAAACCATTTAAAAAACTAAACTTCATCAAAGCAAATATGTTTAGCCTGAGAACATTCACACTAATACTTGGTTTCATCGCTACAAGTTTTGGCAGGAAGTTATTTTGCAGTTTGCATGCATCTTTGAATATTAAAATAAGTGACAGACTAAAAAAACTGCTAAAGAAAAGTAAAGTGCAATATGCTTTCACTTTGGTACAACTGTAAAAAGTGGTGGCATGCAATTGTTACCTTATAGAGCTATTTCTACCTGATTTGTCCTGTAACAGTTTGTTCATGTAAATTAATTCATAAAATTCATACAATTAATTCATATAATTATTTGAATTGTATCAAAAAAAAAAAAAAAAAGAAAAGAGAGACCGAGAGAAATGACCAAGCAAGGAAGTGGTATATTGCAGTGCTGCCTACATCCAGAGGGCTTGGAAAGTTAGAAGAAAAAAAAAAAAAAAGTTTTTAAGCCCTGTGCGAGAAGAAAATGTTTGAGAATGTTTTATTTAAAAAGTGTGACTTTTCAA
>NC_056593.1:11777288-11784788 GCF_018340385.1 Cyprinus carpio | reverse complement strand
GACTTCAAAAGACTAGGAATATACTGAATGTGGACTTTTTTTGTCATTTGTAGAGCTTCACAGCTCATGGAAACCACCAGCATAAACATACATCATCTTATTTTGTGGTCTACAAACAAAAAAGTCATAAAATGAGGATGAGTAAACAATGACCCAAATTTGAACATTTAATTTTGAACATTAGTGTAGGTTAGATAGATATACATTTCACGAGTTCACATTTACTTATAATTAAATAAAGGTTATGCGTATTTGGCGTGCTGTCTGGGAAGAGAGCTCCGAGCCCGGCAAGACTCCCGAGCCCGGGGCACCCCGCCTCCGTCCGGGGATAGGGGTCTGAGCTCGGAGTCCGGCCCAGCCCAAAGTGCTCCCCAAAAAGCAATTAGAACATGACAGCAGCCAGATACGCACATTTACGACTCCCCAAAAAGCTGGGCTTAATGTTAGATGGGTGCTGGACGTCCTTTGGTATATAATTGTTGTGGCAGTGTCTAGGAAGAGAATTTGACTTCCATGGAAGCGTCCGCTTGAAAGAGAGAGATGACAACTCCTGCTGGAAATGCGATTATTGCGGCAGTAGGGAAGATAGAAAAGGCTCCTGCGGGAGCTGACACTGCTGCGCCAGTGGGGAAATATGGGAGAGCTCCTGTGGGAGCAGCTACTGCTGCGGCAGTAGGATAACACGGAAAAGGCTCCTGCGGGAGTGGGAACTGCTACGGCATCTGAAAAGAGAAAATAGCTTCTGCAGAAGCAAGCACTGCTGCAGCAGATTAAAATACAGACAAAGGCTCCTACTGGAGCGGGGACTGCTGCAGCATCTGAAAAGAAAACTCCTGTGGGAATTGCTATGGCATCTGAAAAGAGAAATTGGCTTCTGCGGAAGCGGCTGCTGCTGTGGCATCTGAAAAGAAAAAAAAAATGGCTTTTGTGGAAGCGAGCACTGCTGCAGATTCAAATAAAGATGAAGGCTCCTGCTGGAGCAGGAACAGTGATGGAATTTAGGCAAGGCTCCTGCGGGAGTGGGAACTGCTGTGGCAGTGGGGAAAGATAGGAAAGGCTCCTGCGGGAGCGGATACTGCTGCGGCAGTAGGGAAAGATAGGAAAGGCTCCTGCGGGAGCTGACACTGCTGCGGCAGTGGGGAAATACGGAAAAGCTCCTGCGGGAGCATACACTGCTGCGGCAGTGGGGAAATACGGAAAGGCTCCTGTGGGCGCATACACTGCTGCGGCAATAGGGAAAGATAGGAAAGGCTCCTACGGGAGCGGATACTGCTGCAGCAGTGAGGAAATACGGAAAGGCTCCTGTGGGAGCTGACACTGCTGCTGCAGTGGGGAAAAACAGAAAAAGGCTCCTGCGGGAGCAGAGAAATACAGAAAAGGCTCCTGCGGGAGCAGACACTGCTGCGGCAGTGGATAAATACAGAAAAGGCTCCTGTGGGAGCGGCTACTGCTGCGGCAGTAGGGAAAAAACAGAAAAAGGCTCCTGCGGGAGCAGAGAAATACAGAAAAGGCTTCTACAGAAGCGAGCAGTGCTGCGGCATCTGAAAAGAGAAATTGGCTTCTGCGGCATCTGAAAAGAAAACTCCTGCGGGAGTGGGAACTGTAACGGCATCTGAAAAGAGAATTTGGCTTCTGCGGAAGCAGGCGCTGCTGCGGCATCTGAAAAGAGAAACTGGCTTCTGCGGCATCTGAAAAGAAAACTCCTGCAGGAGTAGGAATTGCTACGGCATCTGAAAAGAGAAAATAGCTTCTGCATAAGAGAGCACTGCTGCAGCAGATTAAACTACAGACAAAGGCTCCTACTGGAGCTGACACTGCTGCGGCAGTGGGGAAATACGGAAAGGCTCCTGTGGGAGCATACACTGCTGCGGCAGTGGGAAAATACGGAAAGGCTCCTGCGGGAACCTGTAGGCCATGGGAAGGGGTTGGGGTGTGTGCTGTCTTGAAGAACCTGTGTAGCCTGCACTGCTAGCAGAGGCAACCTTATGTTAATGTCTGCTACGTGAACAGGAGGACACTGAAAAGAAAAAAGGGGGTTAGAAGTAACAGGATGGAAATACTGAGATGTGCGGGCCGGTGTTGCAAGTAGAAGCAGCTTCATCCTTGCTTCGGTTACTGTAGTTGTTGGCTGTTGAAAAGAAGAAGGGTTAGTAACATTTGATGGGGCAAGCTAAAAATGCCTGGGTAGCCTACTGTGTTGGCGGTTTATCAGTTGGTTGCCTGATTTGACAATTCCTCAAGCCTTGTCCCCATTAATACGTTCCTGTTGAAAAGCATCTTTTCCTCTAATTTTGGCCTTCCAGCCTTTTTAAACCCTCCTCAGAGCGGATAAATTTGAGAATGCTGTTTTCACGTTGTAGTATGGACTGTGGAAACAGAGGCTTTTGAAAACGATGAAGCATGTTTAGTCTTGTAACACATCAGGGTTTCCCACACATTGATTTATTTGTGGCGGGCCGCCACATTATCAAAACTGACCGCCACAAAAAGATTTTTCCAAAAGGCTTTGACTTCATTGAATAAACATGAGCACTGCATGTTTCAAAATCAAAAACCGATGCGTTTTTTTTTATATCACTGTATTTCAGAAGGAAACCGAATGTATTTAGAAAATTTTCCATTTCATTTTCCATTTCATTTTGCATGTAATGCTTGATAAGGCAGCGTTTGTGAGAGCTGTTTTGCAGCCGTCACCGGAGAATCCTGTATCTCTCCCGCTCTTAAAGTGCATCCTGCTGGCAGAAAATGAATTTGCATATAGATGTATATATGGGGGCGGGGGAGTGCCGCCACAAATAGAGTGTAAGGCTGTGGGAAACACTGCACATTGTAACAATAGCAGTAACGTTAATTTGCAGTTATGTGCTATTCACTTTCATGCTGTTTCTAAAGATATTTACTTTGTACTCTTTTCATATTGCAGTCCTAAAAAGACAACAGAAAATGTACTCACAATTGCTGTCCTGCGGAAAACACGTGCACAGAATGCACAGTTGCATTTAAGATCAATTCTGAGTGAGTGCGCCAGTAAATGGTGAAATATTTCCATAAATAAATTGATCCTGCCAGAAGAATCGCATGAAACTTATGTCTGTATCATCTCGGTGAGGTTTATACATGCACAGTAAGGCAAATGTAATGCCTTCAGACTTTCCAGTGTGGATGACAACTCCTTGACAACAAAATGTATTAAATTGCAACACACGGTATGCGGTCTGCGCCGGTCTTTGCGGTTAGGGGGGGAAAAGCCGTGGTGAAAAGCTGAGCCGCGGCAGGAAGCGAGTAACACCTTTTTCACACATACTCCGTCTGCAGTGCGTATGCAGTCCGTTTGCGTTACGTATGCGATGCAGAAACAGAAGCCGTGGTGAAAACACGTGATTGTGCTTTCACACAGGATGCGTTTGCAGTCCGCTACTGATCCGCGGCTTTTTACCACAAACACAACATTTGTCCATTATTTTGATTTAAAATCATGTAAAAAAATAAATAATAATAATAATAATTAAAAAAAGCTTTTTCAGCATTGTGATACTCTATCACAGTACAATCTTTCATAGACATTAGTTTAAACTCAAATACAAACAAGCTATTATTTATGCATTTGACTTCTAGGTTTGTATAATAAGTTGCTCAAGCAGGCGGCAACACATTTAAACAACATTTAGCCTACTTTTCTTGTTAGGCTATCACAAACATTTAAAATTAAAACTCACCACTGACACAAACAGTCGACTCTCCGCGCCTTTTTGCATTTAAATCTTTATTACAAGCAATCCCACTGGTCTTAAAAGAACTTTGTTTTTTCTGCCTCCATAAAAGTGCATATATTGTTGCCATTGTTTATCTAAAAAGTGCCCCTTTTGTCTTGTTTTAAAAATTAGCCAAAAAGCCAGTGTTGACTTCAAAAACACAGTAGGCTTTACTTGTAATCAAATTATTGTGAAATTACTGCATTTCCGTGTCAATCCATGTTCAATTTTAGCGCAAACATGCGCGTCACATTAATTTCAGCGCGTGCAGCACAAGCAAAAATAGACTCGGTACGTAAACGATCGCTGCACTGCTGCAGACGCACCGCTCCTGTTGTGCATTTTGGGATTGAATCTTAATTACAGCTGCAGCTGCAGACGCATCTTGAGCCATGGGTATGTAAAAAAATACGCAAGACATACGCACTGCAGACGGAGTAGGCTATGTGTGAAACAGGCGTGAGGCTTTGCTGCAGTGAGATCTGGGGCGCGGCCCAGGCTCGTTGAATGCCTACTGCTGCCGCGATCCAGCGCTCGAGGAGAGCTCGGGTCCTTTGAGCTAGACACAATGGTGGTGT
Organism: Cyprinus carpio; assembly: GCF_018340385.1. NCBI lineage: Eukaryota > Metazoa > Chordata > Actinopteri > Cypriniformes > Cyprinidae > Cyprinus > Cyprinus carpio. Next base: position 11,780,458 of record NC_056593.1, on the reverse strand, counting down.
TTTGAGGCGAGGCGAGCTCGGGGCTTTGCACGGTCTATTGGCCACAGCGTGTGGCTGGTCGAGAAGAGCAGCTGTCGCGATAACACCTGGTACAGTGCTTTGTGGCCATGTTTGGCGGGGTAGGAATTATCATAGAGCCGGGAAATGCGGCAAATCTGAAAAATCCCCGGTATAGATCTCTTCGTTGGACGGAAAATTGGGTCTGTGATAAGATGGCAACAGAGCGAACCGAATTCTGAAAGTTGAGGCGATTAACGAAGGTAGGACGTACTTGATTATTTATAGGTGTTTCTCTTGAGCTGATTGTCGTCACAAACCGGTTTTGTAATTCAATCACTAATGATGAACTGGCCGTGTTAATTATCTCTGCATGCTCCTCCCGAAATTTGTATATGAAACATCACTTAAAAATACCAAAAAAAAAAAAAAAAAAAGTATATATTATTTAATATGACCAAATTAACCTGACTCAAATAGGTTACACCGACTAAAGTTAACTTCAAGTGTGATACTCAGTTACAATGATCTCCTCAATAGGTAATCAACTGCACAATGTGTGTGAAAACCACTGACAGGCAACAATTTAAATAAATTGTTTTAGCGTGACCTCCTAGGGTCTTGCAGTAAAAGAACTCATAACTTGCTCCAGTTTCTAACCTTTACACTTTATCACTTGGCAAAAAACTTGTTTTTATTGCATTATTCAATGGTTTACAATAAGCTGATTTTTGATTATTGCCAGCAATTTGGTTGCATTGTAACACAATTCATATCAAGTCTTGTCATTGGATTGATTGTTAATTTCATGTCTGCATCTTAAGAATGAGCCGTTTAAGTCACGAAGACTGTACGTACATGAACTCTGCGGTATATATCTAGGCCTGTGTCACATTGTTGACCCAGTGTGCATTATTTTCAGTTGTGGGCAACTGCTTTGCATTCATTAGTTAGGAGACTGAAAAGAAGTGGCACAGTTTTTACAAACTAACAATTATTTTAAAAAACAGATAGAGACTATAAGTAGTAATTATGATACAGCTTGTGTCAAGATGATTTACGACTTTGACCTTTGACCTTTTGACAGGTTGAACTTCCGGTGACCTTATGATGGATGGGTTGAACTTTCCGAATGAGTTCATGGGTTAACCTATGACCCCTCCCCACGGCATAGATCATGTTGTTTTTGACAGAAGGCTTTTACCCTATTGACCTAGTTAGTTCTAAATCATGGTTTTTGACGGTTAGTTTTACGGTATATCGAAACCCTCCCCACGCATCAATCATGTGGTTTTTTGACAGAAGCTAATTTGCCGGTGTTTTGAACTTTGTCCCCATTAGGTTGTTTGAACTTTTTGCCAGTTTATCTGGTTATGCGTGTGTGTGGTGTGTGGGTGCGTGTCTGTGTGTGTGGTTGGTGTGTGTGTGTGTGTGTGTGTGGCGCCGCGCGCGCGCGCGCACGGCGCGCGTGTGTGTCCCCCCCCCCACTCCCATAACATCCATGAGCAGTATATAAATGGGATTCGGTGTGGTTCTACATTTTTATTATATAAAACATTCTATAATTTATATAATTTATATAATATACTTAATTATCATGCTAAAGTTGAAAAAATTTTAGTTATTCACATTCATATATAAAAACATCCTATCCTTTATATAATATAAATAAAAGATTATCACGCTTAAAGTTTAAAAACACCGTTCTTTATATTCTAATCCTTCATATAATATACATAATCTACAAAGCAATTTAGACTAAGGTTGAAAAAAACCATTCTATTCTTTTAAAAGGTTAAAATGAAATGGTTATATAAAAACTATACTGAAAACCAATATCCGCCTACCTTTATTTTCAGACAGAAGCTTCAGCTTTGTGAGAAACGGGCTCGCCAGCTACATCGGTCGGACTCTCTCTGAATGACGCCTTACCCCTGTCTCAGGAATATAGGGAGCCTCCCGCGCTGTCAGACAAGACAGAAGAGAGTGCGCGTGCCCCCAGCGCAAGTTCTCAGTGTCCATGGAAGACGACCCCCCTCCTTTTTTTGTGCCTCATTACAAAAGGGCTCAAGTTGAAAAAACTGCCGTTTCTTTATATTCTATCCTTTATATAATATACATAATCTAAAGCAATTTAACTACAGTTTTAAAAACATTCTGTTCTTTTAAAAAGCCTTATAAATGAAACGGTTATAAAAAAAATTATACTGAAAACCGACTGTTTTCAGATAAACAAATCATAATATCTTTAAAGACATTGTTTAATTAAAAAAACCATCGTATCTCATGCAGGAGTAGCAGCATTTTTGACAGTTTTTCTGACGGGTGCATTATGAATTACGGTTAGGTTCAGCCCCTAGCATCTCTCTGTGCCCATGAATTTATGATGACGACGGTGGTGCGACCCTTGTTGCTCACCTTCCACTATTGAACGAAGTTTCATTCATAGACAAGGATGACACCTAGCGAGTTCACCATTCGTATTGCATGCAGGAGAAGTAGCATGTTTTTGACAGTTTTCTGACGGGTGCATCTATGAATTACGGTTGGTCCGCCCTTCGCATCTCTCGTGCCCACGAATTTATGATGACACGGTGCGACCCTTGCCTCCGCTTCACACCTATTGGACAAGTTCATTCATAGAACAAGGATGGACACCTAGCGGGTCACATCAACCCCGATTTCTTTCACACGGGCACATTTATAAATTTGAACGTGTTCAAACTATCACTTGAACCAGAAAACTTTCTCTTAGGCTCTCCAAGACCATTGTGATAAAAAAGTGAGTATTGTATCATTTCATGTTATTGGATGGTTAGTGATATTTTAAAATACTATTAATTGATCAAAGGGGATATGCTATTTTTTTACAGGTCAGGATGTATGGCCTTTAAACCATATTACATTTCCATTCCTGTAATTTTCTCTTCAAGTTTTTGCTGTTCTTATTTTATCTTATGGGTAGTAATATTTAAAATACTATTAACTGATCAAAGTATGTTATGCTATTTTTACAGTCTACTATGCTTTATAGCGTCTTTAAACCCCCGATTACATTAACATTCCTGTACTCCTCGTTAATTCTTCTTCATGTTATGCCTGTTTATTTCAAACGCCCGATAGAGATTATTTTGACACTATTATTCATAAAGTATGTGTATTTGACTTAATAT